>NC_046663.1:45482549-45536011 GCF_010883055.1 Belonocnema kinseyi
ATTTTGAGGAACTTCCGAAAACGCACTTTTCTGAAGGATTAAAAAAACTTGAAAAGCGATTGACCAAGTGTATAGAGCTCCAAGGAGATTAGGTTGAAAAATTAAAAAAAATTTACCCAAAAAAAATTGTTTTTATACTTCATTCTAAGGACTTATTGAACTACCCACGTATTTTAAAACAATGAACGATTTCTCAAAATTTATCAAATATTTATAAATTTCTTCTAACAGTTCTAAATATCTTTTAAACTGAATTGAAGTTTTCATGAAATTTGATAAAATCCTGTAAAATAAAAAAAATCTTCAGAATTTTCTAGATATAAGAATTTTCAACAAAAAAAAAAGTGCATTTTCAACCAATTGGTTAAATTTCTACAGAAAAAATTTCAAACAAACGATAGTATTCAGTTAAAAAACATTGATTTTAAATCAATTCCATCTTATTTTCAAACAGAGATGAATTTTTAAGTAAAATAATGAATCTTAAAAAAAAATGATTTTTGAACAAAGCAGTTCAACCTTCAACCAAGTATTTCAATTTTCAACTGAGAAAGATTAATTTTTAACGTACAATGTAATAGTAGATACTTTTCCGAAAAATTATTTTTATTTAAAAAAAATAGTTAAATGCAATAAAAATACGAATTTTAAACCATATAATTTAATTTTAAATGAAGGAAGATTAATTTTCTACTAAAATGATGAATCTTCAACTACAAAAGTTCAATTTTTTGTCGAAAAAAATCATTTTCAACCATAATTGCACTTTTATCCATCATCTAATAACTTCTGCAAAAAGATGAATTTTTAAATAAAAAAGACGAATTTAAAAAAAAGTCGAATTTGCAAACAAGATTTGAGCTGAATATCTAAAAAAATGATGACTAATCAATATTTAACAGTTGCAGATCCGAAAAATATGAACTTTCAACAGTTCACCCAAGTAGTTAAATTTTTTATCAAATAATATTAATTTTCAACGAAAAATATAATAAATAATATTTCAAATAAAGAAAACAAGGTTTTCATTTTAAATTTAAAAAAAAAAACAGTTCAATTGAACCAAAAAATATTAATTCTCTACAAAAAAGTTTAATTTTTCCCCGAAAATATAAATTTTTAATCCAAAAATTATTTTTCAATCAAATAATTGAATTTTCTATCAAAATAATATAATTTTTAACCCAAAAAGACGAATTTACAAAAAAAAGGGAGTATCGCCGGGGAATATGAAAGACTGTGATCCTTGTATTTAATATTTTACATTTAAAAAATTGTTTTGCTTGATTTTGATTTTCTATTTTTATTAAAATCAGTATTTTCTGACTACCAAGAATTTTCCTTCTTCCTGAATGGTGATCATTTTATTTTTGTTTCTCAGGCAAGGTAGACATCTGTTCTCGGGCCAAACCATGTTTACATGAAGGCACATGCCTGCAAATTTCAGCCCAACCTGGATTTAAATGCAGTTGTCAGGGAACTGGATACTTTGGAGCGCGATGTGAAAAATGTTAGTACTTTTTATTCTTACATAAAACAGGGTTGCTGCGAAATTCCAATTTTTAAATCCCCTGATGTTCCCTGACGAATCAGAAATATATTTAAAACAAAATAGATCAATTTTCAACCAAAGTGATTAATCTTCGAGAACAAAATTAATTCTCAACAAAAAGTGTAATAGTTGATATGTTCAAAACAAAAATTTAATTTTTAATGAAAAACAGTTTAATTAAACCAAAAAGAATGAATTTTCAACAAATTATTTGAAATCTCAACAAAAAAACAGCGGATTTTATAGTAAAAGAGTTGAATTCTCAATCAATGAAGATTGATTTTTCAGTCAATAAGATTTTTAATTTTCTATAAAAAAAAATTGCGTTTTCGACCCGAAAATATGAATTTTCAACCCAAAAATAGGAGTTTTTATTTTTTAAAAATTGGATTTTGAACCCAAAAAGAATTTTTTAACAAGAAAGACAAATTTTCAAAAAGTAGATTAATTTTCAACCAAAAATGATACACTTTCAACCTAAAACAGAATAAATAAGTTTTTAGTTAAAAAAAATCATGATAACAAAAAAAATGTAATTTAAACACAATAAATCAATTTCTAAAAAAAAATTGTAAAATTTTCAACCAAATAAAAAAAAGGTCGACGAAATAGTTACACTTTCACCTCAAACATAATAATTAAATTTTCAAACAAAAATATGAATTCTATTTTTAATTTTTATTTTTAAGCAAAGAAATGAATTTTTATCCAAATCGTTGAAATTCCAACTATTGAGATTACTTTCCTACAAAAGTGAAGGTTTTTCTACAAAGTAATTTTAATTTTCACCTAAATTTGAGACATTTGTGCACTTACAATTGAAAAGTCAAATGTCCAATAAGAAAAATTAATTTTCCACCAGAGAAATGAATTTTTAAAATTAATGAAATTAAAATGTAATAATTAAAATTTCAACCAAAAAAGATCGATAAGTCAGCAAAGATATTAATATTCGACCTCAGAAGACAAATTTTCAACAAAATACAGGAATTTTAAATCAAATAGTTGAACTTTCAACTGAAAAAGATAATTTTCTAAAGAAACATGGAATATTTAAATTTTTATTGGAAAACATTAATTAAAAAACAAAATAGTCAACAAAATAGTACAATTTTTAATCAAAGAAATGAATTTTGAAGCAAAACGATGAAATTTCAACTAATGAGATTACTTTCCTACAAAAAAATGACGGATTTTCTACAAAATAGTTGAATTTTCATCTAAAACAGAGAAATTTTCCAACTTAAAATGGAATAGTGAAATGTTCTATAAGAAATTTAATTTTCCAGCAAATGTTTAAATTTAAGGAATTTAAAATCTAATAATTAAATTTTCAACCACAAAGATTAATTTGTCGCCAACAAAAATTAATTCTCTCCCTCAGAAGACGAATTTTCAACAAAATAGAGGAATTTTAAATCAAATAGTTGAACTTTCAACTGAAAAAACTAATTTTCTAGACAAACATGGAATATTACAATTTTTATTCGAAAAAATTAATTAAAAACAAAATAATCAACAAAATAGTACCATTTTTGACTAAAGAAATGAATTTTGAACCAAAACGATGAAATTTAAACTAATGAGATTACTTTTGCACCAAAAATGACGAATTCTTAAAAAAATAGTTGAATTTTCACTTAAAACAGAGAAATTTTCCAATTTAAAATGGAATAGTCAAATGTTCTATAAGAAAAATTAATTTTCCACCAAAGAAAATAATTTTTAAACAAAAGTTTAAATTTAAGGAATTTAAAATTTAATAATTAAATTTTCAACCGAAAAGATAAATTAGTCACCAAAAAATTAAGGTTCTACCACAGAAGACGAACTGTCAACAATATACAAGAATTTTTAACCAGATGGTTGAACTTCCAACAGAAAAAGTTTTAAACAATTTTCATTTAAGGACATTAAAATCTAATAATTAAATTTTCAACCAAAAAGATCGATAAGTCACCAAAGATATTAATATTCGACCTCAGAAGACCAATTTTCAACAGAATACAGGAATTTTAAATGGAATAGTTGAACTTCAACTGAAAAAAAATATTTTCTAAACAAACATGGAATATTTAAATTTTTATTCGAAATAATTAATTAAAAAACAAAATAATCAACAAAACAGTACAATTTTTAACCAAAACGATGAAATTTCAAGCAATGAGAATACTTACTACCAAAAATGACCAATTCTTTACAAAATAGTTAAATTTTCACCTAAAACAGATATATTTTCCAACTTAAAATGGAATAGTCAAATGATATTTAAGAAAAATTAATTTTCCACCAAAGAAATTAATTTTTAAACAAATTTTGAAATTTAAGGAATTTAAAATCTAATAATTAAATTTTCAACCACAAAGAATAATTATTCACAAACAAAAATTAATACTGTACCCCAGAAGACAAATTTTTAACAAAATATAAGAATTTTAAATCAAATAGTTGAACTTTCAACTGAAAAACATAATTTTCTAAACAAACATGGAATAGTTAAATTTTTATTTTAAAAAATGTATCAAAAAATAAAATAATTATCAACACAATAGTACAATTTTTAATCAAAGAAATTAATTTTTAACCAAAACTTTTTTAACTTATATGGAAAAATTAGGAATTTTCTGCAAAACAGTTGAATTTTCACCTGAAACAGAACAATTTTTAACTTCAAATGGAGTAGTCAGATGTTTAGTGAAAAAAAAATTATTTTCCACCAAAGAAATTAATTTTTAAACAAATTTTTTAATTTAAGCATTTAAAAAACCTAATAATTAAATTTTCAACTAAATCGATAAATTAGTCACCAAAAAAATTAAGGTTCTACCACAGAAGACAAACTGTCAACAAAATTCAGGAATTTTCAACCAGATAGTTAAACTTCCAACTGACAAAAATTTTGTTTAAACAAACATGGAATAGTTAAAATTTAGTTACAAGATTAATTAAAAACAAAAAAGTTACATTTTAAATAAAAACAATGTTTTTGAACTATAATGATAAATCATCAAAACACTATAATGAATCTTCAACAAAATAGTAGTTGTAATTTTTAACCAAAGAAGTTGTACTTTCTACAAAAAAAGATGAATTTTCAAGAAAAAAGTTGCATTTTCAACCAAAAAGAATCAATATTTAACAAAATTGTTGAATTTTCAACAAAACAATAAATTGTAATTCTTTTTCCTGATATTCCTGGTCTGTAGCAACCCTGACAAACTTTAAAATCACACAGGAGAAACGAAAACATTGTAGGTTTTCGAATCGAAATGTTGTGCCATTATCTGAAGAAAATTACTCTGTTCATGGCTTTATCGCCGCTTAAGAGGAAACTATTTATCATCAAACTTATGACTTCTACAGCCAGTCCAAAAATCAGTTTTTTATCAAAAGTTTTGAATTTTAATTTTGAAAAAAAGACATTTTTAGACTGAAAAAATTAAACTATACAAAAATTCCTATTATATTAAAAAAAAATTTTTTTTGCAGCTTGTCCAGGACCAAACAATCTACATTTTCGAGGACCCTTCCCATACGAGTGCGTCGTAATCTAAGAAAAATTCCAATCATCAAATTAAAGAGAATTGTAAAAAAGACAAATATGGTAACCGCGCATCATTTAATCTTCCCGAAGCATAATTCATTTCTTGTACATAATAACAAAATATAATTAAGGCATATGTATGATATGCGTCCAACATCCAAAGACTAGGGAAATATCTTTTATTTTTTAAGCAATTAAATTCTTCAATTCCTTGCAAAATTAAATTTGTCATACAGAACATTAGTTTTGTAAAAAAAAAAAAAAAAAAAAATACTAAGAAATAACTCTTATCTTTATTTCTATAAGGGCTTTCGATTTTTAAAAATTATTTGTACCTAACTCCTTGACATTTTTGTAAATTAATCTTAGATTTAAACTGATTTAGTTTTTATAAATCGTAATCAATAAAGTTGATAGGAAAACAAAACATGATCTCATTTTTTATTTATGAAAAAAATTGTTTCTACTTCTGGGTGTTTACAATTTCACGTTTTTTTCCAGGTATTTCAAGTTTTTTTTTCAGGTATAATTTTTTATTTCGCTTTTTTTTTTTAAACAAAAGACTCGGTTTTTTTTCAGTTTCTATGGATTCAATTAATACGTTTAATTTAGAAAGCTAATAAACATCAATTTTCACCAAAAAATGGAATAATTAAATTTTCCACCGAACTTATGAATTTTCATCTAAAAACATAAATTTCGAACGAAAAATTGAACAGATACATTCTAAGTTAACAAACTTATTGTTTAACCAGAGATGAATTTTCATATAAAATAATGAAATATTCAACAAGATTACTTCAATTTTCAGTTAAAAACTTAATTTTCAACAAAAAAATAAAACGAATGTTCAAAAACAGTTAAATTTTCAAATTAAGAGATGAATTTGCAATCAAAATGATAATTGATATTTCAACCAAAAAAGATTTTAATGTTTAATTAAAAACAATTAAATTCAATAAAAAAAATGAATGTTCAAATATGATTTTTAAGTCAAGAGAAAATTAATTTTCAGCTAGAAATGATAAATTTTCAACTAAAACTGGAATAGATAAATTTCCAGTTAACAAATTAATTTTCAAAAACAACAAAAAAACGAATTTTCATCAAAATTATTCATTTTTGATCCAACGAGGTGATTTTTCAACCAAATTTATGCATCACTAACCAAAAAATGATATTTTAACAAAGGTGTTTAAGTTTGAAGCAATTCTTTAAATGTGTAACTAAGAAATATGTATTGTTAACCAAAAAGATTAATTTTCTATGAAAAATACGAATTTTCATTTGAAAAAGATCATTTAAAAAATAAAACAGTTCAACAAAATGATGAATCTTTAAACAAAAAAATTAATTTTTAACAAACGAGTCTAACTTTCAACCTAGTAGTTGAATGAAAATTCAAAAAGATTAATTCTGAAAAAAAATGTTCTAATTGATAGTTTGACCAAAAAAAAGATATTAATTTTGAATCAAAAACAATTTAATTCAACCAAAAAAGATGAATTTTCAACGAATAAAAATTTTTCAGTCAAAAGACAATGCTAATACTTTCTCAATCATAAATGATGAGAATGTAATAAATTATTACAGATTTGTATCTCTTTTTTGGGTGAATAACTTTTTTTCTATCAATTTGTTTTCGTACCTTTCGTTGTAAAATTTTTTTGTTAAATCGTGTTTTTTTTTCGTAACTTGTTTTGTTTTTCCACAAATTTCCAGATCATTTAGTATTTTTAATGTTATTTTTCACGAATAAAACAAAAAGTACGCGTCTTATTAAAATGTGATTACTAACGAATTTGTAGATTTTTCTTGAAATCACAATTTTTGTTAATTCATCTTTTTTCGTATCTGCATAGTTTGACCACAACATGGAATTTTTTATTTTTCATTATTTTTTGTGCAATAAAAATTTGAATTTTCGATTTTCCAAGAAAATCCAAAAATTTGTTATGATAATCTTGTAGAGTTTTCAAAAAACAATGTTTTTTATCTATTGACTTTTTTCATATCTTGCATTGTTTGACTTACAATTTTGATTTTCGATTGATTTGAAACATTTTGAAAATGCTATAATTCGGCGAATTTTCCTTTTTTCGAAAAAAGTCATCAGGATAAATTGTTCGTCTTTTTTAATACTATAAATATCCGTCCATAGAATTTTCAAATTAAGAAAAAAGTGGTCTCAACAATTTTTAAAATGCGCTCACTTTTTAAATTTTTACCCAAAATGGCTGGTTAACGAACTGGTGCTTTCTTTTTGGACCTATAAAAAGTGCGCCGAAGATCGATTTGATCCGTCCATTTTTTCGAAAGTTATCATGTTTACGGATGGACGAACAGACAGACTCCACCGTAAAAACTGGATTTTCGGAGGTAAAAATATAAATTTTAAACTAAAACCGGAATAAGAGTTAAATTTTCAGTTTCAAAAAACTAATTTTCAACCAAGAGGGTTAATTTCCCACAAAAAAAGACAAATCTTCAACAAAATACATAAATTTTCACCCACATAGTTGAATTTTAGTTTCAAAAAGATTAGTTTTAAAACCAACAAGTTCAACTTTAAACAATAATGATTTCAAATGATAAATCTTGGAAATTTAAAAAGTATAATAGAAAGAAACAATCGGAGATATTCTTGGACAATGTTGTAAAAAAATTGAACCTTTTCGTTGAAAAATGGCGAAATTCAGAATTTTTGTTATAAAACTGTTTTAAATAATTAATCATTCTTGTAAATTTACAAAATAACTAAGAAGAGTCACTGTAAAGAAATATTAGCTGACTCCGTACAAAAATGATGTCCATTCTTTGAAAAAGACCCAAACTCTGAATGTTTATGAAAATTGTTTAAATGATTAATAATTATTATAAGTTTGCAAAGTATCGTAGGAAATACTCTAAGAAATATTCTTAGTTATCTCCATAAACCAATTAAGCCCATTAGTTTAAAAAAATAGCTAAACTTTCAATTTGCTTATAAAAATTGTTTAAATAATTAATAATACTTGCTAATTTACAAAGTATTATAGAAAAAAATTAATCGCAAAGATATTCCTAGTTAATAATGTAAAAAAATGTAGCTTATTTTTTGATAAATAGCCAATATTTGAATTTTTTATGGAAATTGTTAAAATAATTAATAATTATTGTAAATTTACAAATCATCATGAAAAGGAGTCTTCGGAAAGATATTATTAGTTGGCTCCGTAAAGAAGTTGTGTCTATTCCTTGAAAAATAGCCAAACTGAATATGTCATCGAAAATATATTCTTGGTTTATTATGCAAAAAATTGACCTAATTCGTTGAAAAATGGCCAAACTCTGAATTCGTTTATGAAATTTGTTTAAATTATTAATAATTATAGTAAATTTAGAAAGGATCATAGGAAATAGTTATTTGAAAAACACTTTTTATTGATTCCATAAAGAAATTGCGCCTATTTGTTGAAAGGTTACCAAACTTTCAATTTGTTTATAAAAATTGTTTAAATAATAATTAATTCTTTGAAATTTGTAGAGAATTATCAAAAAAGGTATCGGAAAGATATTCTTATTCAATTCTGTAAAAAAATGGAGCGTATTCGTTGAAAAATGACCAAACTCTGAAAATGTTTGTGAAATTTTGTTTAAATGGTTAATAATTAATGTAAAATTACAAATCAACATAGAAAATAGTCATAGAAAAGATATTGTTAGTTGACATCGTAAACAAATTGAGCCTATTCCTTAAAAAATAACCAAACTCAGAATATGTTCATTGTTATCGGAAATACATTCTTGGTTATTTCGTAAACAAATTGAGCCATCCTTTTTTTTTGAAAATAGGCCAAACTCTTGCTTTGTTAAAGTAATTAATAATTCTTGAAAATTTGCTAAACATCATTGAACAAAGTCATCGAAAAGATATTCTTTGCTTATTCTCCAAAAAATTGAGCCGATTCGTTGAAAAATAGACAAATTCTGAATGTTTATGAAAATTGTTTAGATTCGTAATAACTAATGCAAAATTATAAATCAAAATAGAAGAGAGTCATCGAAAAGATATTCTTAGTTGACTCCGTAAAGTAATTGTATCTATTCCTTAAAAAATAACCAAACTCTGAATATGTTTATTGTTATTGGGAATACATTCTCGGTTATTTCGTACAAAATTGAGTCCCATTGTTGAAAAATATAAAAACCCTTGATTTGTTGAAATAATAAATAATTCTTGTAAATTTGCAAAGCATAATCGAAAAAAGCCATCGAAACGATATTCTTTGTTTATTCTCCAAAAAATTGAGCCAATTTGTTGAAAAATAGTCAAACTCTGAACATGTTTATTGTTATCGGAAATACATTCTTGGTGATTTCGTAAACAAATTGAGCCCTTTTTTGAAAAAGGCCAGACTCTTGATTTGTTCAAATAATTAATAATTCTTGTAAATTTGCTAAAGATCATCGAAAAAAGTGATCGAAACGATATTCTTTCTTTATTCTGCCAAAAATTGAGCTTATTCGTTGGAAAAAAGCCAAACTCTGAATTTGTTTGTGAAGATTGTTAAAATAATAAATAATCATTTACATTTGAAAAGTATCATAGTATGGTATTTCAGGTGAGCAGATATCCTATTATAAAATAAAAATCTTCTATTGCACACATGAAAGTAACGGGGAAAAATGAGAGAGTTGGAAATTACGAAATTGTAATACGATTCTGATGCTCCATTGTTTATTTACCAATTTTCTTCCATTGTTTATTTGTATGTAATCATACGTTGTGTTGGATCTATGGGTCACGGGACAAGCGCTTAGTTTGTATCGTGCTTGTGTTATTTATTATTTGTGATTACTCCGTTCCTTTATATCTCTAAATAATGCCACAATCACTTCGCTCGCAGTATCGGTGGCAAGATAGTTTTGTTCGAGTTTTTTTTTTCCTTTTTTCTTTTCCCGTAAATAGTTACTTCATAATTTTGTCAATTATAGCTTTCATGGAATCCATAATACTAATTTGATTTTACAACACGAGACTGCATCAGGAACTTAACGGCACGCACACATATATACAAAATGGTACACACAATTGCAACTCGACAGCTAATCCCAATTTTACCATCCAGTTTCTGTTACATTTTTTAATTGCTCAAACGACAATTTTTTTTATTTTTTATTATTTAAAAATCAAGTCGAGAATTTCATTCCTCACTTCTCAACTCAACTTTTCTCATTTTATTTCTCTACATTTGAATATATGAAACTGGAAGAATAAAGTTGTAATAAGGAATCAAGATGAGCTATTGTCTGTTCCACATTAATATTCTTATAGGCAAATTAGCTTCGCTGCTAATAATGTGACACGAAGAAATTCTTCCGACGAACGTTGCATGGTTCGAAGAATGCATACGAAATCCGTATACAAATTCATATTTCATACATATACATATATTTTCACTTCAACTCTTGTCTGTAATAAAAGCGTATTCTTTCTTTAAAAACACAAAAAAAAATCTTTAAAAGTCTAGAATTAAATTTCAAAAACGTATCATCAAATAGGAAATAATTGTTTGAAATCTTGAAGAAAAAAAAATACTAATCAATCTTTTCGCACGCTCCTCCGAATCATAAGCTTTTTGAGCACATCTCCATTACTTTAATCCTCATTTACAAATACAGAATTAGTCTGCGTATTTAATAAAAAGTTAGGATTAACGAAAGTTGGATAAAACGCCACGTTTTGACTTGAGTTTCCATGAATCGTTGATTGGATCAAAAAGCTAATCTTTGGGGAGATTTACTGATTAAATTGGAAACGCCGTTACGGAAACGTATATTTATATAATTATACAGGACCAACCAAAAATGGTCTCCTCAATTAAGTTCCCCAAAAGAAAATTAATCCACTTTTTTTCTCTAAACTCTTCATCATTTAATTATCCAAAGAAATCCTGAAATATTTCAATTAAAAATTACTGGGTAGCAAGAAAGTAGTAAATTAATTTTCTTTTCGGAACCCGACAAACTTATATATGGGCACCCACCGCTGACTAAAAATTCGATTTTCTCTTCCCTCGTATATTTTTCCTGATGATTTTAGACATGTTAAAGAAAAATAATCAAGGGTCTTGTGAAATATTTTGTCAGTGGTGAAGGTGGGCTGCACATATAAAAACTATACTTTGATAGGTCAATTGATTTGCCAGTCGTAACTCTTTTTTTTTTTACAAAGTTCACAGATTCTCCTTGTCGGAGAATGACGTGGTACAATGATTCTTATAACAATTCGCATACTTTCAAGACATTTTCTCAAACTTAATGCATCTTGCAATTCAGAATCGACCAACGTCAAGTGATTCTTGCCTTCTCTATATAACTAGTCTGTGTAAAGTTAATGTACATCGTTGGTAAGAAAATGAATGACGTCCAGAAATGCATGTAAATAATGATCGTTTCAACATGTAAGTATATTTTTATAAAGACAGACATTCTTTTTTTTTCTTTCAGTTGTGTAGGCGTGTTTATGTGTGTTGTTTTTTTATAATGGAAATTGTTGTACCCATTCTATAATCCATTTTCCATTCCACTCAGAGCGGATTTTTTCAACCGATTCGAAATTTCCGTTAGAACGTAGCAATCTATTAATTAATAACAAGTGGCGATACTTGCAAAAAAAAACTACAATTGTCACAATTTTAAGATCGCCTGGATGAATTATTATTGCAAGGCGTTACCGATTAAAACTTTCTATCAACAGTTTCTTTCAGAGTACACACTTTTTTTCTAAAAATTTTCTTTGGAAAGTCTTTGCGCTGATGCTTGTACAAATGAAAATCACCCTTTGTGGTTCTGTATTCGTGTAGAAATAATAGACATGGACAACGCTCTGGATTACGAATAATTTTCGATGATCGATGCGGACTTACCTCTTTACCCTGAATTCAAACTCTATTGCTTTGTTCAAAATCAGATAAACTATCGTTTGACTCATTTGTTGAGAAATGTACACATTGTACATCCTGATTTGCCGACTCTCACCATTATTATTGTTGTCACATTAGTCTCAATTTGGCAAACGTTCTTATGTTTGTAATTTTTTGTTTGTTTTAAGAATAATAATAATAATAATAATAGTAATAATCTCGACGCCGACACGCGTAGTCTAAAAGTAAATAATATACATACAAGCTGGATACGTGACCGATTGTAGGTATGATTGTTTTATTCTTGAATGGCACCAGGAATATGCAGCGTTCTTTCGAGAACAAAACCACGTGTTCCATCTGGACCTCGTGGCTGTCTAACTACTGTCAATTTTGGACCTGCATCTTCCAGTGATATTGTCCGTAGTCGACTTATCAGACGTTCAGGTCGCTGTTGTACCGCATCACTAAAAACATCAATTTAAAAACGCAATTCACACAAGTGATACAAAAAAAAACTAAGAACAGGACGTCTACTATCTGTCCAAAAATATAGGCACCTCGATTTTTGTACAGATTTTCATGAAAATCTCTGCAGAAAAAAATCTTTAAAATATTTGAAAATGTTTCAACATGTTCAGATGATTAGCGGTGAAAAAGTCCCATAATCATATTATCATTTCCGAATACTCAACTTTGAATAGCTCTAAGTCACTGAAAATTAATTATGAAAATTCGAAAAAAAAATATGATTTCGTTGATCCTGTATGTGCGCAATGTGAAATTTAGAGCCGAAAATAATCATTTGTTAACAAGTTGTTAACAAAAAGGTAGGGAGGTGTCATCTCCGAAACTAAGGAACGAACAGAGATGATTCTCGAAGCAAATTTCACATTTTTAGCTTTTGACAGTGTTCAGGGTGGCCGTTTTAATCGAAGAAAAAAATTTCTGGTCATTTCCCGGTTTTTTCCCGGTTCGCAAACATTTTTCACGGCAAATGAAATTTAAAAAATCAAACTATATTCTAAACATTTTCTCATATAAAGTAATAAACAATAAACAAAAATTAAAGCATTCAAAGTGGAACCCTTGAAATTCCAAACTTTTAAAATTAAAGTTTAAAAGTTTTCAATTCAAAAATTGAGTATTCAAATGCTCAAAAATGTTTATATACAAAATGGAAGGATCTAACACTTTTCAATTAAACAATGTTAAATGAAATGCAAATAAATTGCAAAATTTAGAACATTTATAAATTATAGAGTTCAAAGATTCAGATTAAGTTCAAAAAACATAAATCCACGTTAACATTTTCAAAAGCCTAAATTAAAGAATCAAGCAATGAAATTAAAAATTTTATTTCAAAATCTTGAAAAATCTAGAAGTGATTTTAAATTTTTCCAAATTCAAAATCATTTTTCATTTTTTTGTGAGAACTTTTAAATATATTTCAAAATTAATTAAATTTTTTCCATAACTTTTACAAAATCCTGCAAATTAAAGAAAAATTAAATTTTAATTTAGATTTTTTTAAATTGTGAAAGACTACAAAAGAATAATAATTTTCTTAAGATTCTTAGGAAAACAGAAAATGATTTTTTAGTTAGAAAAATTATTGTAACAGAAACTTTAAGAAGATTTTAAGAGATTTAAAAAAAGATCAAAGAAGAACCTGGAAGATTTTAATGATTTTATTTAATTTTCTCGATTTTCAAAAATTGTAGGAAAATTTCGATTAATTTAAAAATATATTTAGAAGTTCTGAAAAAAATGTTGACACACCTCATTTAAATTTCTTGAAATAATTAAAAATTTTTAATTGATTTTGAATTTTTTCAAAACTTCTACATCTCTTAAAATTACTCAAATTTTTCTACAAATAAAAAGTGTTCAATTGTTATTTATGGATCGGAACGGATCTAGAATTGTTTGGTCAAATCAATTATTTTTCAGGTTTCTATACTTAGAGTACAGATCCATTTTAAAAATTATTTATTTATACTTACAGTCGATAAAATAAAATTGTTTTTTATCAAAAATTTTTAACTTCAAATGCTTTTAATTTTTAATTGTTTAAATCCTCAAAACTGCAGTTTAATTATTGTAAAAACTGCTCAAATCGAACTTGGGCCGAGTTTTCTTCTGAAAATCGTAAAATTCCCGGTTTCCCGGTCCGGCGACCACCCTGTTTGTTATAAAAAAATGTTTGATTTCAAAAACTTCTAATTAAAATTTTTTTTAACTTTTAAAACTGCATTTTAAAATTCTTTGAATTAAAATCTATGCTTGAAAATTAAAAATCTAAAATGGAAAATTTTTAAAGTGAAAGATTTTCGAATTAAGCATTCTAAACTAAATGATACAATAATTTATAAAAATCCCAATTTAGGAAATTATTTAAAAACGGTTGAAATCATAGTTAGACAAAATTTTTATTCTAAAAATTTTGTAAAATTGCCGGTCAAAAAATAAATTCACTGTCATTTCCCGGTTTTCCCCGGTCCCATAAAATTCCCGGTTATCTACGTTTCCCGGTCCAGCGGCCACCCTGAGTGTTGAATGAATTTTCAGTGAGCAAAAAGTTGCACTTGAATGTTAAAAAAATCATTTTCTTCTTGGAAAAATACAAAAGACACGCATATTGTCTCATAGTTTTAGAAATCTATTTTTTTTTGCAGAAATGTTGATTAAAATCTGTAAAAAAAATTAAGGGGCCTATATTTTTTGGAACTGACTATCCCTGATAATTCCAGGGGTTTTCCAGCTTCCCAAATTTTTTCCAGGTATAATTTGTCATAGTACGTATCCAATCAAATATTTCGAATTTTTTAAAACAAGCTACTCGGAATATTGATACAGTTTTGCGAGTTTATATTAAATAATGATTTTTTCAGTTTCTAGGAATTCAATTAATATGGTCAATTTATAAAGCGTTGACAAAGTATATTAAAAGATAAGAAAATTGATGAATTTTTAACCAAATATCTGAATTTTCAACAAAAAAATTGAATTTTAAAATAAAAAATGAATTTTTAAACAATGAAAAATTTCCGCAAAAAAATTCCTTTTCAACACAATTGTTAAATTGGCAACCAAAAAGATCATTCTTCATTAGAGAAAAAAAATTCAAAGTCTCAACTTTTACGCAAGTAGTTAAATTTTCAATTAAAAAAGATCAGGTTTCAACAAAATCGTTCAATTTTCAACCATAAAGATGAATTTTCAACTAAAAATATGAATCTTCAACAAAAAAATTATTTCTTAACGAGTGGTTTAATCAAAATTTAAAAAAATAGATGGATATTCAAGCAAGGTAGAATGATTTTTAATCAAACAGTTGCATTGATATCCAAGAAATATGAAATTTCTACTAAAAAAGATCAATTTTTAAATAAAAAAGACCAATAGAAAAATTATAATTATTCAAAAAAGACTTTAGTTTTGCCTTTCAACATCAAAATAGGAGTTTTTCAGCAAACGTACATTTTCTACGAAGATACTTAAATTTTCAAAGCAAAAAGACGAATTTTTAACAAAACAGTTCAATATTCAACCAAATTGTTGAATTTTTAACCAAACAGTTGCATTTGCATGTAAAATAGATGCAATTTCTACGACAATAAATGAATTGTTAAAATAGAAAGACAAATTTTCAAAAAAATAGTTGAATTCTCGACCAGAGAAGGATTTTAGTTGACTTTTCAACACCAAAATATGAATTTTAAACAAAGATTAAATTTTCTACGAAATATTTGAATTTTCAACCAAAAAGCATGACTTTTTAACAAAACTGTTGAATTTTCAACCAAACAGTTGCATTTTTTTCCAAGGAAGATGCAAATTCTACTAAAACATATGATTTTTTAAATGAAAGACAAATTTAAAAAAATGATTTTTTAATAGTTAAATTTGTATTAAAAAAGATTTTAGTTTGATATGCCAACATAAAAATATGAGTTTCAGATATTAAATAAATTTTCCTCGAAGATACTTCAATGATCAACCCAAAAAGACGAATTTTCAATAAAACAGTTGAATTTTGAACCAAAAAGGATGATATAGAATTAAACAATTTTAACAAAAATTTTTGGATTTTTAACGAAAAAAGTTGCACTTTTATCAAAGAAAGATGCAATTTTTACTAAAATAGATGGACTTTTTAAATAAAGACAAATTTTCCGAAAAATTCTTGAATATTTAAAGTATCCAAAAATATTGTTTGATTTTAAAATAACAATAATTGATTTAAAAATTTATCCAGAAATATATATTTTTTAAATTATTATCTTAAATTCAAACAATAATTTTAGAAACTTTAAACATTAAAAATAATGTTGTGAAAATATTGAATTATTTGGAATGGTTAAACTGCGATACGCCACCTGGTGACACAAATTCGAACTAGAAAGAATTTGCACGATTTTAAAGATGCATTTTTATTTGTGCATAACAGTGTTTTAAAATTTTTCTGTGGAGTTTACAGTATTTAATGGATAATAAAAATAAGTCTTTATCGGGAAAAAAATGTTTCAGATGGAATTTACATATTATACAGTGAAAAACCACACTTTTTTACAGAAATATTTTTCTAACAAAAAAAAACAATTATTGTTCTCTTTATTGTGATTTCCAAAAGATTATAAACTTATATGGACTTATTTTGAAGCAAAAATTAACTGAAAGTTAATTTTTATTAATTTATACATGAAATATTTACTATTTAAAAATCTGATCTAAAAGTTAGGTTAGAATTCGTATTTAAATTCTAGTCGTCTATCATTCATATTCTTGGCATAATAAGTATAAAATTTGTCGCTACATATGTTATTTAAGCTTACAATGCATTGAAACTCACATGAAATAATGAAATAATTGTTTTATTTTTAAACCTATTTCAAAAAAATGTGTCTTTTCACTGTATAAGATGGAAACTCTATCTAAAACTATTTGTTTTTTATGTATATTTGTTTTTAGTATTCAATCATTGTTTTATACTTCAGAAAATAATCGTAAAAACACTTATGCAAAAATTAAAATACATGTTTAAAATTGTACCTAGAGTTCTTGAATTCCTGAGAATTTAAGTTCAGGTTATATAACCGAGAATATGACAGAATTAAGGGCATGTGACACAACTAAATACCTATATTACCGACCTCACTTTTTCAGTTCACTGAATGTTTTTTTAAACCTAAGAACTTTTTTTATAAATAAAATATCGAGCTGAAACTTTGGAAAGTGTATTAGAGTACAATAAAGTACGTTTAGGTACTGCATTTTGGTAGGAACTTCACTGAAAATTATTTTCTCTTTTTTCTGAACCTTGACATTTTTTGAACGTTCCAACTTTTTTTATACATAAAATATCGGTCTCAAACTTTGAGAAATTCAAGAGCCGAATGAAAACTACGTTTAAGTACAAATCTTAATGATAAAAGATGTAAAAAAAAATGTTAACTATCAATTCCATCGGCATCAGCCGGTAACGTTGTACACGAAAATAAGAACCCTCTAGAGCCTCGTCTAGTGGCCCCCAGGGTTCATATTTTCGTGTACAACGTTACCGGCTGATTCGGATGGAATTGATAGTTGAAATATTTTTTTTACATCTTTTATTATTAAGATTTGTACTTAAATGTAGTTTTCTTTCGGCTCTTGCATTTCTCAAAGTTTGAAACCGATATTTTGTGTATAAAAAAAGTTGGAACGTTCAAAAAATGTCGAGGTTCAGAAAAAAGATAAAATAATTTTCAGTGAAGTTCCTACCAAAATGCAGTACCTAAACGTACTTTATTGTACTCTAATACATTTTCCAAAGTTTCAGCTCGATATTTTATTTAAAAAAAAAGTTCTTAAGATCAAAAAAACATTCAGTGAACTGAAAAAGTGAGGTCGGTAATATAGGAATTTAGCTGTGTCACATGCCCTTAAGGAGAATTGAAAGGAATTTAAAAGAATTTATGATTTTCAACAATATTTTTATTGTTCAGGTTATATCAGCGTTCGAATATAAATATTTTCTAGCTCAGAAAGATTGAGAAATTACAGTGTTTCCTATACAAATTTGAAATTTCCAAATGTAATAATTTATTTCAAACAAAAAAAAAGTTGCTTCTACTTTAAAAGATAACTCTTTAACAAAATACTGGAATTTTCAACAAAATATTGAATTTTTAACATAATAGTTCAATATTCAACCTAAAAAGACAAATTACCAACGAAAAAGTGTCATAGTTTATATTTTAATAAAAAAAAAGAGAATGAAATTTATAAAACAAAAGAAAGGAATTTAAAAACCAAAAAGACGAATTTCCAACAAATAAATAAAAGTTTATCTAAATGATTGAACCTTCAAACCTAAAGACAAATATTCTTTACAAAAATGCAATTTTGAAACAAAAAATATGACTGTTCAACCAAAAATTAATTTTTCACGAAACTGATGCATTTTTAAGCAAAAAAAAAGGACATTTCAAACTAAAAAATAATTTTTTTACAACAACAAAAAACGCAAATTTTTAACTCAAAAATATCAATCTTAAAAAATGGGTAAATTCCATTTTCTGTTAAACAATGAATTCTAAACAAGCAAAAAAGAAGTATTTTCCACTAACTAGTTAAATTGTCAACCAGACATAAGCCTTCAATAAAGAAAAATTTCATAATGCAGTTTAGTTTTGACCCAAATAGTGGAATTTTCAATTAAAAAAGATTAATTTATAACAAGATAATTAAACTTTTAACCAACGAGATTATTTTTCAACTTAAAATATAAATCTTCAACAAAAAAAGTGATTTTTTAACAACAAGATTCAACCGAAAGTTTTAAACAAATTAGTTGAATTACCAAGCAAAGACGAACGATTTTTAACCAAAAAGTTGCATTTTCATACAAAAAATGAAATTTCTTCTAAACAGATGAATTTTTAAATCAAAAATTTAAATTTTACAAAGAAATAGATGAATTTTCTGTTGAAAAAGATTTTTGTCCAGTTTTCAAGATCAAACTGTGAATTTTTAACAAGAAATCATTTTCTACGAAAAAAATTTGAATTTTCAATCCAAAAAGACGAATTTTTTCAACAAAAAAGGATGATTTTTTAACAAAATTGTTGAATTCTCTAGCAAATCGTTGCATTTTTATCCCAAAAAGATCAATTTTGTACAAAATATAAATTTTAAACAAAAAGTAAATTTTCTACGAAACAGTTAAGTTTGCAAGAAAATAGTATAATAACTTAATTTCTAACCAAACGGTTGCATTTTTATAAAATGAAAAGATTTTATTTCTGCTAAAGCAGGTAAACTTTCAAATAAAAAAGACAAGCTTTCAAAAAAGAGTTGAATTTTCAACCGTAAAGTCAACGAAAAATTCAATTTTCTATTAATTAAAATAAATCCTGAGATTCTCATAAATGCTCAGAGAATTTATTTCTCGGTAATATTTTCATATTCGTTACCGTTACCGTTCTCAAAGTAATGTAACCGGCTCAGAACACTTGTGCCTACTCTTTCTAGTTTCAATTATAGGCACAAGGTGGCGAAATGGTAGACCACCATTCCCAATTATATTTTTAATTAATAAATCATATTTATTAAAAAATGTTTAACTTCTTAAATTCGGGAATATTCTAGTTCGAATATTTTATAATTCGAGAGTTTCCTATCGGGAATTTTATTATTCGGAAATCTTATTATTCAGGACTTTTTTAATTCAAGCTCATTCTCTTGACCCCTCCCAACCCCTTATTAAGGAGGTACCATCGCTACTGTCGAGATCAGTCGACTACGCAGTCGTAATACTTACATTCGTATGACTTGCTGACTTGAAATCTGGCAACATTGTGATCATGTCGCCGGCGACATGAATCAACGGCTAACTGAAATCTACATTGATCACGCCTCGCGATGTTGCCAGATTGCGATAGTCAACGTTCAGAAGCGCAAGTTTCGTGATCAATTTTTTTTCCATGTATATGCAGGAACCAAATGGTTCATATTATTTTTGCACCTCAATATTGAAATACTTGTTTTTCATTTTTAAAAATTATCAATAATATCTTAATGGTGGTTACTTAGATATCACTCAGTAAAGAGCTCAAAAAGGCCATCTCTCATAAGATGCAATCTTAAATATGACGAAATTAAAAACGCTAATAACTTATTTATAAAGTACCCTAGGCTTCTGCGATTTTAACTGTGTACTTTTGGTGATCATATTTAGATATCTTGAAAGTTTGATTGAATTGGTAATAAAAATTCTTGTAGCGATGGTACCTCCTTAAGGTCATTTCCCGGGCTTCCTGATTTCTCGGTCAGACATACAACCAAATGAATTTTCCAGGTCTTCCAGATCTTGTGGCAACAATATGTAATTGAAAACCAGATCATCACTCACCTTAAACGTGTTACGTTGCATGCTGACGATTTTCCAGTTCGCTGATTAGTAACCAGGACAAATTCGACCTGATCGCCTGGCTGGAGCGTGGCATTATCGCGAACCTCGCTCATATGGAAGAACAATTTTCTACCCTCATCCACCTCGTAGGTGAGAAATCCAAAAGGACCTTTAACAGCATCCACCGTCGCTCGCCGCTTTTTCCTCACAGCCACAATGTTGCAAGCATGTCCCTCGGTATCAACCTGCAGCTGCACAGGATCCCCAACTTGTAAAAGTTCCCGTTTGTTCATTAGGCCCATTATTCCAAACTCATACTCCGGCGTCTCCTCGTCCTCCGTCGTCGGATTGATCTTGATTAAACCCGCATACTCAGGTTGCTCGGGATTCGCACTTCTCAGGGGTCTCAGAATCGTTCCATCTAAAACTTCGCCAACCACCGCTGGCCTCGGAATACTTCCCTTGGGTAAAATTTTCACGTGATCTGCGGCCACACATCCACCCGTGGATCTACCATTGCCTGAGCTAATCGTGCACTCGATATCGGCACCCAACTCCAGATTGCTGGCATCACCGTCGAAATTGCTGAAGTGAAAAAATATTTCTTTCTCATGATTCACCGTTTCAATGAATCCAAACCCATCCTTGAGTGCAGCTATGAAACCTTGATAAGTTTGGGAAATTAACTTTTTATTTCCGTTCTGTTTTTCAGTTATTTTTTCGGTAGGTTTCTCTACAGGAGTGGGATTTTGCTGCGATATGTCTACGGCGACAAGTTCCTTGTTTCGTTTCACTTGGCAGATGCTAAATTGAACCTGCAACGTCGAGTGAAAAATAAGAGCATTGAATCATCAGATTCAATGGAGATAGGATGACTTTTTTTATGAAAATAGGGGAATGAATTCTTTTTAAATAAAACTAAAAAATGCGTACTCAGGGTGACCGTTTTAATCAAAGAACAAAATTCCCGGCTTTTCCCCGGTTCACAAATTTTTTTCCCGGCCAATAAAATTTAAAAAATCGAAATATAAAGCTAGACAGTAAAAGTACAAGTAATACAAAATAAACAACAAACTAAAGCATGCAAAGTGGAACTTTTGAATTTTTAACTTTTAAAATTGAAGTTGAAAAGTTTTCAAATTAAAACATTTTCTATTGAATTGTTCAATAATTTACACGTATAAACTGGAACATACTAACACTTTTCAACTGAATAATTTCAAGTTTAATGAATTTAAACTGCAAAATTCAGAATTTTTAACATTCATAAATTATAGAGTTCAAAGATTTAGATTAAGTTCCAAAAATATAAATCTAGGTTAACATTTTCAATACTCTAGATTAAAGAATAAATCAATGAACTTTAAAAATTGTGAAAATGATATTGTTTAGTTATTTTAGGCCAATAAATACTTTAAAAATTAAATTTTGTCCAACTTAAAAGTTCTTAAATTAGAATTTAAATTATTTTTATTTTAAATAGTTTAAGCATCCTTGAAAAACTTTAAAATTGTATTTCAAAATCTTGAGAAATCTAGAAGTAGTTTAACATTTTTTCAAATTTACCTTTATTTTTCAAATTTTTTCAAAACTACTCAATAACTTTAAAAATTAATTGAATTTGTCACACAAATTTTAGAAAATCCTGCGAATTTAAAAAAATCTCCTTAAAACTTGGATTTCTAAATGGCAATTGAAAACTTATTATTTTTAGAAACAATTAAAGTAATTTTAAGAGATATTTAGAAGTTTGAAAAAGATTAAAAATTCATTTAGAACTTGAAATGATTTCAAATAATTTTAACGAAGTGTGTTTACCGAAAAAATTTGGTTATTCGTAACGAAATTTCGGTTCAAATATTCACAACCTAATTTAAAGCAAAATATAGATTTTTGCAGTTTACAAAAAATTTAGAGGCTTTTTAAGAAATGTGAAAGACTCCAGGAATATTGAAAATGATTCTTCATTTTGAAAAATTATTTTAACAGAATATTCAAAAAGATTTCAAGAGAATTCCAATATTATTAAAAACGACCCAGGAAGAATTTAAAGATTTTTTTCATTTTTAAGATTTTCTAAAAATTGTAGGAAACATTTGATTCAGTTTAAAATATGTTTAAAAGATCTGAAATCTTACAAATTAAACATTTTATTAAGTAGAACAATACAAACTGTAATGCCTTTAATTACGAATTAAGTACGAATCTGGAAATTCTTTAAATTTCAACGGATTTAGAATCGTTTTATCAAATCAATTATTTTACAGTTTTTAATACTTAAAGTACCGATCCATTTAAAAAAATATTTATTTATATTTACAGTTGATAAAATTAGACTATTTTTATCAAAAATTTGCAACTTTAAACATTTCTAATTGAATATTTAAAGTATCCAAAAATATTGTTTGATTTTAAAATAAAAATAATTGATTTAAAAATTTATCCAGAAATATATATTTTTTAAATATTGAATTATTTGGAATGGTTAAACTGCGATACGCCACCTGGTGACACAAATTCGAACTAGAAAGAATTGGCACGATTTTAAAGATGCATTTTTATTTGTGCATAACAGTGTTTAAAAATTTTTCTGTGGAGTTTACAGTATTTAATGGATAATAAAAATAAGTCTTTATCGGGAAAAAAATGTTTCAGATGGAATTTACATATTATACAGTGAAAAACCACACTTTTTTACAGAAATATTTTTCTAACAAAAAAAAAAACAATTATTGTTCTCTTTATTGTGATTTCCAACGTTAAAATTCTGTAAAGTAAAAATATTAGCTTAAAAATAAAAATCTAAAATTGAGAATTTTTCATGTAAAAGATTGTCGAATTAAGCATTATAAAGTGAATCATATTATAATTTTAAAAAATCAATTGAACCAATTATTAAAAAAAAGATAGCCCAAAAAACGAATATTTGGAATATTTTAATAAGGACAGTTGCATTTTCAACCAAAGAAGAGGAATTTTCTACAGACAAAGATAAATTTTCAATTCAAAAGGACGAATTATCTAGTCAAAATAACGAATTTCAACAAAACAGTTGAACCTTCGACCAAAAGTATGACTTTTCAACAAAATAGTTGAATCTGCAAGCAAATAGAAAAATGTTCAATAAATTCGTAAAAAATTTTCAACAAAATAGTTCAATTTCCAAATAAACAAAAAAATTAATTATCTACAAAAAAGTTCATTTTCAAGCAAGAAATATGATCTTTCAGCAAAACAGTATAATTTCCAACATAGAAAGATGAATTTTCAACTAAATGGTTGAATTTTCGAAAAAATATGACTTGATTAAAATAGTTCAATTTGTAACCATATAGTTGAATTTTCATCAAAATATTTGAACTTGTAATCAAATAGTTGAATTTTTAACTAAGAACTTTTCTACCGACAAAAATGAATTTTCAATTCAAAAAAATTGTTTACCTACACAAAATGACGGATTTCAACAATACGGTTCAATTTTTTATGAAAAAATATGACTTTTCAACAAAATAGTTGAATTTGTAACCAAATAGTTAAATTTTCACCAATATATTTAAATTTGTAACCAAGTAGTTGCATCTTCAAGAAAATAAAGAAATGCTCAGCAAAATTGTTAAATTTGCAACAAAATAGTTTAATTTTCTATAGAAAAATAATTAAATTTCAAGCAAGAAATATAATATTTCAACAAACTAGTTTAATTTTCAACCTCTAAAAATGAATTTTCAAGTAAATAGCCGAATTTTCAAACAAAAAAATTAAACTTCAACGAAAAACTGTTTTTTTTTTAATCAAAATAATTGAATTATCAACTGAAAGAGACGAATATTTTGGATGTTTTTATGAAGACAGTTGAATTTTCAATCAAAGAAGATGAATTTTCAACTGAGAACTTTTCTACCGACAAAAATGAATTTTTAATTCAAAAAGAGGATTTATCTACACAAAATGACGGATTTCAACAAAAGAGTTGAATTTTTGACCAAAAAAGATGACTTCAATAAAATAGTTAAATTTTCAAGAAATTCATTAAATTTCCAACAAAATTGTTGTATTTATAACCAAATAATTGAATTTTAAACCCACAAATTTGAATCTTCAAGCAAATAGTTAAAATTTCAACTAACAAAGATGAATTTTCAACAAAATTGTCGACTTTTTAAACAAAAAAGATTAAACTTCTACGAAAAACTGTTTTATTTTTAACTAAATAATTGAATCATCAAGCCAAAAAAGAATATTTTTTATAAAGACAGTTGAATTTCCAACTAAGAACTTTTCTAGCGACAAGGATGAATTTTCAATTCAAAAGGACGATTTATCTACCCAAAATGTCGAATTTCAACAAAACAATTGAATTTGCGACCAAAAAATAAGACTTTTCAATAAAATAGTTAGATTTTCAGCAAAATAGTTTTACTTATAACCAAATAATTGAATTTTAACATAGGAAGATGAATCTGCGAGCAAATAATTTAATTTTCAACAAAATTAAACTTCAACCAAAGACAGTTCAAATTTGGACCAAATAATTAAATTTTCAATCCAAAAGGAGAAATTGGTTCAACCAAAAAATATAAATAAGATAAATTTTTAACTAGTACTTTTCTGCCGGCAAAGATGAATTTTGAATCCAAAAGGACGATTTATTTTTCCAAAAAGAAGAATTTTCAACAAAACAGTTGAATTCTCGACCAAAATTGATGACTATTCAATAAAGTCATTAAAGTTTCAAAATAATTGAATTTTCAACCAACCAAGATGAATTTTCAAGGAAAAAGTTTAATACTTGAATTTTAAAACGAAAAGAACACATTTTTTAGAAGACAGTTGAAATAAAAAATAAATTTACCGATCAAGATGAATTTCCAATCAAAACGAAAATTATCTACCCAAAACGACGATTTTTTACCAAAGCAGTTGAAGTTTCGACAAAAAAGGAGACTTTTCAAGAAAATAGTGACATTTTCAACAAACCTGTTGAATTTTCATATAAAAAAGATCAATTTTTAACCGAAAATCTAATAGTTGATATTTCAAACAAAATAATTTATTTTAAAATAAAAAACAGCTGAATTCGACCAATATAGATGAAATTTTAACGTTAAATATAATAGTCAATGTAAAATTTAATAGTTGAATTTCCAACTAAAACGATCAATCTGCAAACAAAAATGGGCTAGTTAAATTTTGACTAAAAAATTAATTTTCAATAAAAAATAACAAATTTTCAAAAAAAAAGTTTAATCTTCAACCAATAAAATTAGTTTTTAACAAAGTCATTCAACTTTCAAACAAGTAGTTGCATTTTCAATCCACAAAGATGTATTTTCAATGTAAAAGTGTAAAACTTGGTATTTCGGACAAAAAAAATTTAATTTTAAGCCAAAAACGTTGGAATTCCTTCAAAAAAAGGATAAATTTTCAACTAAGAAGTTGAATTTTCAAGCCATAATTCAACTAATAAAATTAATTTTTAACAAACCATTCGTAGTTCTACTTTCAATCAATTAGATGAATTTTCGACCAAAAAATCGGACTTTTTAACAAAATAGTTGAATTTTCAATCATATGGCACAATTTTTAACCAAAAAAAATTTAGATTTTCTTATTAGGTTCTATTAACTTAGTTCGGATTTAAGTCGAAAAATGAAAAGAAGGGGTATTATCTTGAAAAGGAGAGAGAAAAAAAAAGAATTATTTAAATAAGTGGATAATTTTCCTTTTTTTTCCACGGTTCGCAAACATTTTTCCAATGTGGAACTATTGAATTTTTAACCTTTAAAATTGAAGTTTAAATTTTGTTCAATTAAAAAGTTTCTATTCAAATGCTCGGTAATTTACACGCATAAAATGGAAGCTACTAACACTTTTCAACTAAACAATTTTAAATTAAATGCAGTTAAACTGCCAAATTAAAAATATTTTATAAATAACTTTTATAAACTTTTATCAATTGTACAGTTCAAATATACAGATTCAGTTCCAAAAATATAAATCCACGTTATTATTTTAAATACCGTAAATTAAAGAATCAATCATTGAATTAAAAAATTTCAAAATTGTATCATTTTAATCAGTTTTAATCTAGAAATATGAAAAAATGTTAAGTTACACTTTTTATAAGCGGAAAACTTCTTAATTGAAAGTTAAATTATTCTTTTTTTTAAATAGTTTAAAAGTCCTTAATATTCTTCAGAATTTTATTTCAAAATTTTGAAAAATCTACACATTGTTTTACGTTTTTTCACATTTTAAATTATTTTTGAAAGTTATTCAGAATTTCTAAGGATCTTTTAGAACGATTCGCATTTTTCCTACAAATTTTTTCTAAATCCTACCAATGACAAAAAAAATTCCTTAAAATCTTCCACATTCAATTTTTACAAGTTTGTAAATGTTTCTATATGTTTTGAAATATACTTTTGAAATTAATTTTTCAAAATAGCAAATGATTTTCAATTTTCCTAGGAATCTTGAGGAAATCTGTTTTATTCTTTGAAAGCTTTTCATAATTTTTAAATTATTTTGTTTAAAATTAGGCCATTAGCTATTTGCACTGAAATTTCGCCACGATTAACCGGATTTTTTTGGTACAAATAGACACTTTATTTAAATTATCTGAAATCATATCAAATTTTAAAATAATTTTTATTTTTATTTCAAAATTTCTTAAGAAATTCGAAATTATTTTTACTAACATTAAATTAACCGTCAGATATTTATAAATATTAAGAAATTGTTACTTTTCTTAATTAAAAAATGTCAAATTGAATGGTTTCAAAGTGAAAGATAATAGACTGAAACAAAATTTAAAATGGAATAAAAGACTTTATTTATAAATTTATTATTTTGAAGTTATTTTTAAATTGAAAATAGTTTATAAAATTTTAATCGGGCGTTTGCATTTGTTTACCTAATAAGACTCTTGAATTGAGAGACTTTAATTTTTAATGTTAAAATCTGGAAATTATAAAACTGTGAACTGATTCCGAATCGTATTATAAAATAAATTATTATACATTTTTTAATTCTGTAAGTGCACTAAAATTTTAAAAATAATAAGTTAATTTATATTCACAGATGATCAACAAAAAATATTTTTCATTCAAAATCTTCGATTGCAAATACTTAAAAATTAAAATGGAAAATTTGTAAAGTGAAAGATCTTTGAATTGCGCATTTTAAACTGAATGACATCAGAATTGAAAAAGATAAAAATTTAACTAAATTCCTGGTCAACAAATAAATTCACTCTCATTTCCCAGTTTCTCACGAAGTTCCCAGTTTCCCAGAAGTTTTTCATGTAAAATTTCTTGATTTACCTCGTCTCCGAGCTTTGGAATACTTTTGGGATCGCAGTCCTTCGTAAAGAAAATAATGCTCTTCTGCTGACCTTCCTTCAGGTACCCGATTAGACCAGGTTCGTTGCCATTTGTATTCTGAATTACATTACCTAAAACGTCTGACTCTATGACAGTTTCGAATTGAACACTACCCGGTGGCAGGTGCTTCAATCTAATCGCACTTTGTCTGCTGTTCGAAAATGAAGACGTGGGATCCTGAAAATCAAATACAGAGATTATATTACACTAAACAAAAATTTCCATCAAATCAAGTAGGCTAATTTACTTGGCTGATTTTACTTGAAAGAAGCAAGTATTTTCTTTTTACAAGGGACCGATTTTCTTAACTCAAGAAAATAATAGAATCATGAAAACTATTTGAATCAAGAATATATGTAGTTCAAGCAAAAAACTATTGAGGTAATTTGTTCCATTATACTTATTTGCGTGAAGATTAACAAAATATTGAATTAAGAATATTACAGTCATCACAGTACCGATTGTCGTCAAAATAGGTGACAAATAGGCGATACATAAATGTTAAATAAAACAAACAAGTTGTAATTTATTGTAAAAGTAAAAACTATTTTTTACAAAGCCATTTAATTGTTTACAACATAGTTAAATCCGTCACCAAATTGTTGATTTTTGAAAAAAATAAAGATGAATAGTCTGCATTTTTAAACCATAAAATTTTAATTTTTAACCAAAAAATTAAGCAGATGAATTTCTACTGAGAAAAATTAATTTCCAATTAAAACAACAACGATAAAACCAATTTTTGTATAATAAAGTTGAATTTTATACCAAATTTTTTAAGTTTCAACAAAATAGTTTAATTTTCAGCCAAAATAGATAAATCTTCAACTAAAAAGTTGCATTTTTACCCAAAAAGGGATGAAATTTCTACCAAAAAGTGAATTTTGTACCAAGAAAAAATTTTCAGTCAAGAATGAAAAATAATGTTAAGAAAATTGTTCAATTTTCAACAAAAAAGATTAATGTTTATCAAAAAATTGTGTAGTTGATATTTCCAATACAAAAATTTAATAAAAAAATAAAAAACAGTCGCAGAAAACTAAGAGGTGAGAGCGGAGATATTCTAAAAAAAATTCCACCAAGTATAAAATAAGAACTACCCTAATGTAACAATGATACAAAAAAGTACAAAATTCTTACAAAATCTGATCTGCAACTTTCATTTCAACAATTTTTTAACATAATCAATAATTTTGAAGTAAATTAAGAAAAACCTGTTTGTTTCGGTTTTTTTCAGGCAATTTCGGCTTAATTCCTCAGAAATGGTTTTTTTTTTCGGTGCCAAGTTTTACACAGTTGCTTTTCAAGTAAAAAGTAAAAGCATAGGACTCCAGAATCTTTCATTTTCTGAACCATTTCTAACCCCTGATTAGATTTTATTATACAGAAAAAATTAAAAAGAGAAGAATTTTGAAAGCACAGAAATCTGTTAAAATTCCGTGAAAGCTATAGCAAAATTTTCATCAAACATTTGTAGAAAATTATGGTATTCGTATAGGTTCTGATATATCTTTGTTTTATGAGCTATTTAGTTTAGAATATGGATGGGCAATTCTGGAAAAAAGAGAATCGATTCCCCAAAAGTGACGATTATGTTTTTCCGAATAACCAATTTCAACTGATCGATTCTTGAATCAAATCTTTTCAAATAATACTTATTTTGAATGCCCTGTATAATTTTCTTGAATTATTTGGAAATGGTTTAACATTTTTTTAATTCCGTTGAAATCCCTTGAAATTCTTTAAAATCTCTTGAAATCCCGTAAAATACAATAAAATATGTAGACACTTTAGGAAATCTTTTAAAACTCTTAGGATTTTTTCACAATCTCTTGAAATTCTTCGAAATCCTTCGAAATATCTTAAAATTCTTTCAAATCCAATAATATTTAGTAAAACTCTTGAAATCTCATAAATTACTCTGCAATTTTTTTAAATTTCAGGAAACCTTGGAAATCTTTTACATTCTATTAAAATCCCTGACAATGTTAGGAAATAATTTTAAAAAGAAAGAATCAAAATCCTTAAAAAGTTGGTGAAATACTACGAAATTATTAAAAATTTTGCTAAACAAAATTTTTTCTTTTTTAATTCAAATGTCTTAAGATTTCTCGAAATCCTGAAAAACTTCCTTGAAATTTCGAAAAATCCCTAAAAATTACTTATAATCCCGTATAAATCTTAAGCAGAAATGTTTAGCATCCATTAAAAACTACGCTTAAATTTGTACTAAAAATGTTGACTAAAATGCTCAATCTCTAACAAAAAATGATTTTCCCTACTTCTTGAACAATTTTAAAATCCTATCACTTTTTTTTTTTAATTTTAAACAAATTAACAAAATTAGGATTGTGACATTAAATCGTTTGCATTTTTTTCTATTTTGTATAATATTTCATATCCATTCATATACGCACATAATTAGAAATTAGCACAAATTACGATTACAATTTAAAATAACATTTAAATGTTTCAAAAATTGTTAAATTTTAAAGGTTTAAATTCGAAATTAGACACAATAATCAACTGAAAAATAAAATTCTTGCTTCAGTTCAGAACTCTTTAGAAAAAGCAGGGTGGCAGTTTTAATCAAAGAATTTTTTTTTAATTTTACAATTTTAAAATTTAAATTAAAAAGTTTTTCAATTCAAAAATGGTGCATTCAAATGCTCAATAATTTACACTTATGAAATGGAAGGTACTAACACTATTCAATTAAATAATTTTAAATTAAATGCAGATAAACTGCAAAATTTAGAACTTTTATCAATTATAGATTTCAAAGATTCAGATTAAGTTCGAAAAATATAAATCCACGTTAACATTTTCAATACTTTAAATAAAAGAGTCAAGCAATTAGCTTTAAAACTTTCAAAATTATATTATTTTCAATAATTTTAAACAAAGCATGTCAAAAATTGAAAAAAATATTTTTTTTTTAAACTAACAGTTCTTAAATTAGAAGTTAAATTATTTTTGTTTTAATTAGTTTAAGCATGCCTTAAAAGCTTTAAAATTTTATCTCAAAACCTTCAGAAATCTAGAAGAACTTTTAAATATATTTTTAAATAAATCATTTTTTTACAACTTTTATAAAGAACTGCAAATTAAAAAAATTATTAACATTTGAATTCATAAATAACAATAGAACACTTATTAGTTTTAGAAAAAGAATAGATTTTTGCAGATTTCTAAAAAAAAATAGAATTTTTCCTTTATTTTTTATATTTTTTATTTAGATTCCTTTAATTAAACGTAATTAAGATTCTTAGGAAAATTGAAAATGTATTTTTAAAAATTATTGTAAAAGAATATTTAGAAAGATTTTCAGAGATTTACAAAATTATTAAAAAAGAACCTGAGAGATTTTAAGTTATTTTCTAATTTGCAGGATTTTCCAAAAATTGTAAAAAAAATTCGATTAATTTTAAAACATATTTAGATGTTTAGAAGAAAATGTTAAAACACTTCGTTTAAATTACTTGAAATCATTTCAAGTTTTTAATTAATTTTGAATCTTTTTAAAACTTCTAAATATTTACTAAATTTAATCACATTTTTTCTACATATAATAAATGTTCAATTGTTCTTTATACGTCAAAATGTAACAATTTTACTTAAAAATTAAACAATTTTTAAATAGAACAATTAAAATTGTAACATTAAAAGGTTAAAAGCTCTTCCAAATTCTAGAGATTCAAGGCTTTCCATGTAAAATAATTCAGTTTCAAAATGTCGCTAAATATTAAATACTTATTCTTTTTATAAATTAAAAAATTTCAAATTAAATAGAATAAAAATTGAATAATTTATACTTAAATAATATTTTAAATTCAATAAAAGCCTTTAAATACGAATATATTATTATGGAGTTATTTTTAACTTGAAAATAGTTTTTAAAGTTTCAATCGCACGTTTACATTTTTTAATGGCTAAACAAAATTAATAAAAATAATACATTAATAATATTTTTTTTAAATAATTTAATATAAAAAATAATATATAGGAAGACCTAAGACTTTGAATTAAAAATATTTTATTTATGAATCCTTAAAATTTGCATTTAAAAATAAAAATATTAGAATAAATGATATTATATTAATTTCACTTCTTATCAAGACTTTTGAATTGAAACAGCTACAATCTGTAAATTTTCAAGATTTGAACGGATTTAGAATCGTTTTGCCAAATCAATTATTATTTAGTTTTTTATAGATCCATTTAAAAAATAAATTATTTATCTATATTTATAGATCGAACTTGGGCAGATTTTTATTCTGAAAATTCATAAAATTTCCGGTCCAGCGGCCACCCTGAAAAAGGTAGTGGACTTTTTCATTCAGTTTTGAATAATATAAAATCAAGTTTGCTTTTCATTATTCAAAAAAAATTAATCTTTATTTTGCACTTTTTAAACAATTTTCAATACCTTAAATGAATCTAAAGAAAACTCATCGTACTTTATGAAAGTTAAGTTTCAAAAATATTTTATTTGTTTTGATTCAACGAAAAAATATTTTACCGTTAGAGTTTTATTTAAATCATAAATTGTTTAGTTCAAAATTAGTCAAATTTAAACAAGTTAGATTAATTATAATAGAGAATTCTGCAGGTTAAACAAAAATCTTTCCCTACTCGCGGGAGCATATTCTAGTTTTTAATAGAATAATTTTGTAGATGTAAAAAATTGTCTTCTATTTTTAAATGTAAAAAATGAGACATTTAATTTTTTATAGACCACCAGTTTTTAAAGAAAGCAGAACCAAAAATAAAAACATTTTCAATTTTCGACTTAAAATCTTTGTGAATACTTGAAATTTCTCTGAAATCCTTTCGAATCTTTTTACATTTTTAACAATATTTGAAATCCTGGAAACCTTTAAAATCTTCAAAATCTGAAATCTTTTGAATTTTTTATGAAATTATTGAAATATTTGTGAAAGCTTTCTTCTTTGTTTTTATTTAAAATCGTTTGATATCTTCGAAGATATTTTTGAATTTTTTAAATCTGATGTACTGTACCCCTTTTCAAATATCTAGAATTTTTGTGTTCTTTTGAAAGCTGTACATGAAATTTATATGAAATCTTTGAAATGTTTGTAAAATCTTAATGAAATATTTTGTATTCATTTGAAATTATTAAAATCTTTGAAATCTTTTGAAAGTTTTAAAATGTTTTGAAATGTTCGAAATCTTTCTTAAAATCCTTGAAATCTTTTCAAATCTTCTAAAAGTTGTACGAAATTTTTGAAATGTGTTTGAAACCTTTATAAAATCTTTTGCATTCATTTGAAATCATTAAAAATTTTGTAATCCGTGTAATATATTTTGAAATATGTAAGATCTTTCAAACCTTTTGAGTGTTTCAACATCTATAAAATCTTTGAAATCGTTTGAAAGTTTTAAAATCTTTGAAATATTGTAAAATCTTAAAAATATGAATCCTTTTGAAATCTTTAGTAATACTTTGTAATCTGGTGTGCACTCAAAAATCGAGCGATAAAACCCTTGAAAAACCCGTTAATATCATCATTTCTCATTCTAATTCTGAAACTGAATTAACATCGAAATTTTCAACTAATAATTTTTATGATTTGTAACCTAAATATCACAAATAGTATAATTTAACATTCTATATTAGCGGAGAAACAATTAGAAACGTATGGAATTATTCACGACATTAAAGTCTGTTCATTGCAATCTATAAAATAATTTATAAAGTCTACAAAAAATGCCTAGAAATATCTTTATTTATTCTGTAATGAGTATAAGATCAATTATACCTCTAGAACGTTTCAGTAGCAAGATTTCTTCTAAATAAAATAGTTTTTTTTCATAATAAATTAAAAGTTTTAAATTACTTTTCGAATTTTCAATAAAATAACTGTTTTAAAAGAAAAGAAAAATTTAATTTAAGGTTCTCGTGAAAAATTCGAGAAGAATTTCAGGTTTTCAAGGCAGCTGGACACCCTCTCCGAGAGAAAAGTGAAAAAAAAGGTTGAAGTTTTTCGAGAAAAGGGGAAAAATTTAGAAATTCTTACTTGAATAACAGTATATTCAACTTCATCGCCCACGGTGATTTCTCTATCAACGTCCAGCACTTCGTTGAAGTGAAAGAAGAGTCTAGGGTCTCGATCCACAGATCGAATAAAGCCAAAGCCGTCTTTGAGCGCAGCGATCATGCCTTGTTCCCGTCTTTCACCAGAAACAGTAAAGGATTCGGGCAATAGTGATATTTCTGTCGCTCTTTTTAGCTGGTCTCTTGTGTCCGTTGCGATCCTAAACTGAACCCAATCCCCGTGCCTGAAAAATGCACAATTTATATGTGAACTCAAGTCAAATAAAATCAGGATGTCTACTCAAATTCTGGAAAAAAATGCCCTGAAAAATCCCAATTTTTTTACAGGTATCTAAAGATTTTTCTGTGTGTAATTTTTGATGGTAAAGAACCATTCAAATATTTCGAATTATTATAAACAATCAACTGAAACTATGAATATAGTTTTACGAGTTTATTATATATAACGTATTTTCCCCAGTTTCTAAGAATTCAATTAGTATGTTTAATACAGAAAATTGTTTAAAATTATATTAATATATATTCTTTTATATATTGGCACCATCAAATAATTTAATAGCAATTAAATAATAATGAAAATATAATTAATCATTTCTTGAATTTGTATTTAAAGTCTATGAATTTGAATAATAATTCTAAGAAATCTTTATTATTCAATTCAATTTATTATTTAATTTAAACCACTTCAAATTCTTATCCAGGAAAAGTATTGCACTTTCAACAAGATGGATCAATTTTTACCCAAATAGTTGAATTTTCAACTAAAAATATTAATTATTTTTAAAAATACGATTTTTCAACAATATAGACGAATTCTCTAACAAATAGTTAAATTATCAACATTAAAAAAAGATCAATTGTCAACTAAAAAGTTGAATTTTCAACTAAAAAATAGCAGTTTTCAACCAAAAATTGAAGTTACATTTTCAGTAAAAAAAAATTAATCTCCATAAAAAAAAAGAAAAAAGAAATTTCAACCTAAGTGATAAATTTGCAACTAAAATGATGAATCGTCAACTGGAATATATGAATTTTTAACAAAAAAGATGAATCTTTAACAAAAGAATTTAACTTTCATCCAAGTTCAAATTATTCTATTTGACACAAAAAAGATGAATTTTCAACTAAAGTAATGAATATTTAACTGAAATACTTGAATTTTCAAACAAAAAGCTGAATTTTCAAACAAGACGATTAATTTCCATAAAAAATACGAATTTTTATCTAAATAAGATACATTGTCAAACAAAAATGTAATGAATTATTTATCATTAATTTTTTTAACTAAAAAATTATGTTTTTAGTTAAAAAAATTAATGATAAATCAGAGATGAATTTGTAAATAAAATGATAGAATATTCAATTGGAATAGTTACGTTTTTAGTAAAAAAATGTCATTTTTAACTAAAGAAACTAATTTGAAATATAATAGTTACATTTTCAAACAATGTGATGAATTTTCAAGATGAATTTTAAACAAAAAAGCGAATTTTTAAATAAAATGATGAATCTTCAACTTAAATAGTTGAACTTTCAAACAAAAAGATCAATCTTCAACCGCAAAGATTAATTTCTATGAAAAAGACGAATGTTCTTTTAAAAAATATAATTTTTCAATCTAAAATGAAATAGCCAAATATTTAGTTAAAAAAATTAATGTTCAACCAAAGAGAAAATCTTTCACCTAAAATGATGGAATAGTTAAATTTTTAGTAAAAATAAATAAATAAAAAAAAACCACTAATTCTAAAAGAAACTGTTACATTTTCAAACAAAGTGAATAATTTTCAACTTAAATGATGAATCTTCAACTGAAATAGTTGAATTTTAATCGAAAACAAAACTAATGTTCAATTAAAAAAGATCATTCTACAACCAAAAATAGAATAGTTCTATTTTTAGTTTCAAAAAATTAATATCCAATTAAACAGATGAATTTTTAATTAAATGATGGAATATTCGATTAGAATTGTTACATTTTCAGTTAAAAAATAAATCATTTTCAACTAAAAAAAATTAATTTTTAAAAAATAGACAATATTTCTAATAAGGTGATAAATCTCCAACTAAACTGATAAATCTTAAACTGGAATAGTTCAATATTAAAGCAAAAAGAGCAATTTTCAACCAATACGATTAATTTCCCTTTAAAAAAACAACGAATTTTCAACTAAAGAAGATAAATTGCCAACCAAAAATTGAAAAGTTAAGTTTTTAATTAAAAAATTAATATCTACCAAAAAGACGAATTTTCAATTAAAAAAGATAATTTTTTAACCAAAAATTCAATAGTTAAATTTTCAGTTTGAAAATTAGGATTAAATCAAAGAGATTAATTTTTAACTTCAATGATGAAATATTTGATTATAATTGTTACATTTTCAGTTTAAAAAAATAATAATTTTCAACCAAAATAATACTAATCTTCAAAAAAAAACGTTACATTTCTAAACAAAGTGACGAATATTTAAATAAAATCATGAATCTTCAACAGGAATAAATTACATTTTAGAAAAAAGGCGAATTTTCAATTTAAAAAGATAATTCTTCAAACCAAGATTTGAATAGTTTAATTCTTAGTTTAAAAAAATAAATATCTAACCAAAGAGATCAATTTTAAACAATGATGGAATAGTCGATTGGAATAGTTACATTTTCAGTTAAAACAAAATAATAATTTTCCACATAAAAAAAACGAATTTTCAAAAATATATATAAGTTTTTAAATAAAGTGATGAATATTGAACTGAAATGATAAATCTTCAAATGAAATATTAGATCACTCAATCAGTCGTCGATTGGAAAGGTCTGTTACAATAAAAACAAACAAATGTTAGTTGAACGTTTCGGTCCTGAATTTGGACTCTCTTCAGAGAATATTTGATTATAATCAAAATCTGTAAGACAAAATCAAAAAATGTATAACATTAGAACAAATACGATCAAAAATAAACAAAAAAGGAGAAAGGGAAGTTTGAATTTTTAAGCAATAAAATAAAATAAGTTAATGAATTAAATAAAAGAAGAGAAATTACTCAAATTTGAGCATTTCGTGGTGCGAAAAGTTTGTTTACAAAACAGATTGAATAACAATTAGATGGTTTACATTATTTAAATAACTGTGAAAGATATACCTTTACAAAAAGTTCATTCCAAATATTTTAAGTCCGAAAAACATAACATTAATGATTCAATATATAAAACTTTTTTATATTAACGAAAAACATTTTTCCAGGTTGGCAAGATTTTAAAGACACAACTGGTCGCCAACCTGGCTCAACGTCTACTGAGGAAACAAACAATAAAAACTAAAGCTGAAAAGGCAATCAGATAATGAAATCTATCCATAAGTAATTCCAAATGCAATTAAAACCAGCAAGAAAACAGGTAAATTAAAAATTTAAAAAAAAGAATTAAAATTGATTTAAAATTGTTTTATAGATTTCCGGAAAATTATTCTTTTCATAGCGTAAATTAACGGCAACATTTTGATGTTTATTGATAAAGTAATTTTCAATCACTTTGCGACGAGGTTTGTTTTTCTCATAAGCTAAAATTTGTGTATTGTCAAAGTCGAATTGGTGACCGGTATCTAAAAAATGTTCAGGAAGAGCTGTATGATTGTTGTTATTGAAATTGGTTATTGAATATTTATGTTCTCTATTTCTAGTTTCTAATTTTCTTCCCGTTTCACCAACGTAGACTGAAGTGCAATTGAAGCAGTTGCATTTATCCCTTAGGTTGGAGAAAAACTTTTCGGAGGTTTTGATTGGTTTAAAAATTGTTTTTATTTTATGGTGAGGTAAAACCTGTTCAATTTTTTCAGATAAACCTTTGATATATGGACAAACAGTGAAATTTACAAAATTCTTCCCTGATTTTTTATTATTGGTAAGAGATTCAGAGTTATAAAAACGTAAAGTTTCTTTTTTTAAACAGTCATCAATTAAATGTGAAGGGTATCCATTATCTTTTAAGGTATCTTTAATAAGTTTGATATTTTTGGGCCTGAATTCTGGATTTGAAATTCGGAGAATTCGGAAAAACAAACCTCTTACTACACCAATTTTATGGCAGTTTGGATTAGATGAATTAAAATTTAGATATCTGCCCATGTTTTCTTTTGAAGCCAGTCAGTTTTGATATAATTATTTTCACGGATAATTAATGTGTCTAAAAAACTAATTTTGTTTTTGTTTTCAATCTCAATGGTAAATTTTAGATTATTATTGTAGCTATTAAATTGATCCAAGATGATCTGTGTTTTATTTTGCGGAACCGATGTGATAATATCGTCTACATATCGATAATAGAAAGGGAGGCAAAAATTTAGTGCATTTAAGCAAGTGCTTTCCAATTTTTCCATGAATAAATTCGCTGCAGCCGGAGACAGAAGAGAACCCATGGCTAGGCCCAAAATTTGCTTATACGTTTCACGGTCAAAGTTGAAAAAAGTAGTATTCAAGCACAAATTAACACATTTTATGAATTCATCTTCAGGGATTTTTGTATATTCGGAGATTTCCGTCCATCTCTCTCTAATACTCTGGATGACTGGATTGACAGGAATGTTATTGAACATGTCGACTACATCTAAAGATACTAGAACATAGCCCTTTGGTAATACGTGTCTTTTAATGTTTTTAAGAAAAGATAGACTGTCCTTGATGTTACAATCATTCTTTCCAATGATCTTATTCAAAATATTGAATTATTTTTTGCTTCAGTAGTAGAAGTATATTCAAATTTAGAAATCTTATAAGTATTAGTATCATTCAAAACATTTAACAGTTTTATAATCGGATTTTGACATGGCTACAGTAACATTGCCTTTATCTGCTTTTAAGAAAAGAATATCAGGATTATCTTTAAAAAATTATGTAACTCCGTTAGATTTTAAATTGCAACTAAATTTTTGCCGATTCCGCCTTTTAAGAGATGTAACATGGTCCATGATTAGCTGTGTGCAATGATTCCTAATAGCATTTTTATCATCAAGGGGAAGGTTGAAGATTCCCGTTTCAATGGAAGCTATAAAATTAAAAACTTGAAAATCTTTTATTGACTGATCGCAACCTGAATGATTTGATCCCAGTGACACAATATCAATAATATTTTCAGGGATATTGATGTTAGCGAAATTTTTAAACCATTTTTTACTGCATTGGAAAATATATTTTTTGCTTTTCTTTTCCTTCAAACAAAGAAACTTACTGATAGATTTCATTTTACATGTTTTAAAAAATCTTTTATTCATCTTTCTCTTCTTTTATTTCATTCATTAACTTCTTTTATTTTATTGCTTAAAAATCCAAACTTCCCTTACAGTCTTACAGATTTTGACTATAATAAAATATTTACTGAAGAGGGTCCAAACTCAGGACCGAAACGTTTAACTAACATTTGTTTGTTTTTATTGTAACTGACCTTTCCAATCGACGACTGATTGACTGATCTAACATAAATACAAGGTCGAGACTGATTTATCAAAATTCAAATAAAATAGTTGAATATTAATTCGAAAAGATAAAATTTTCAACTAAAAAGATGAATATTTAGCTAGAATCATTGAATTTTCAACCAAGCAGATTTAATTTTAACAACAAAATAAATAAAAATAAATTTCAACAAAATAGTTCAATACAGTAATTTAAAGTTACTTTTACAAATAAAGAATCATTCTTATTCAATTTTACATTGCAATTTAAAAAAGAAAATTAATCACGCTCTTGAAAAAATTCTCTATCTCAAACAAATTCCCTGACATTTCCAGGTTTTTTTTTTTGGTACATAAAAATTCGCTGACAACTCCAGGTTTTCCAGGTAGGGCAGACACCCGGAAAAGAAAATGACATTGAAAATACTTCTTCTTCTAGAAAGGAGAGCTACAAACCTAAGAGTAAAATCGCCTTTTTGATCCTTGTCGCCGAAAGGCACTTCGACTTCAGAATGATCTGGCGCTCGATACCGGATTCGACCGGGCAACGGGTCACTTTGATGTCTTGTTGTATTTCCCCTTTCTAAAGGTTTCAAGACCTGTCCCTTGACCACATCATTGCTGATTTCTTCAAAAACAATAGAACCCGGTGGTAGTTTCGTTATGTTACAGGCTACTTCTTTACCCTAGAAATAAACAAAAAAAAAATCCACCGTCTATCTGTAGAGCTTCTCTAATCTCAAATTGAATGCTTAATGCTCACATTTCGACTTTGTATTATGAATTCAACATCGTCTCCCAGTTTGAGTTCATCCTTAAAAGACTTGGCCTCGCTAAAGTGGAAAAATATCTCCTTTACAACGTCGGCGCGTTCGATGAAACCAAAGCTTTCTTTCATCGAGCACACAACACCACGGTAACGCACTGGATGTACAGGATTCTCAAGTCTTACATGACATGCGCCTAAATTCCCGCTGCAATTAAAAATCCTCTTTTCAAAAAAAAGTCTGATCAATCAAGAGAGTTCAAATCAGCTGTTTTCTTGTATTTAAAAAAAAATGCTAAGTACAGTTGACAGTTTCCAGCATGTTTATCTTCATTCTCAGACTCTTAGGGATCCAATGTTTCGTAATTATTAAAAAAAAGTGTGTAAAATTGTTTATTAATACATAGATGTAAACAATTCATATTCAAAAGACGCGTTTTTTTGCGAATAAATTCGGCTATGCTCAAACCGAAAGACGTAGAGATTTGAAAATTTTTTCCAAAAATTTAACATGTTATGTCATAACATATATTTTTTTCAAAATTTTCGGCAGGATAGTTTTTTTCGAAAAAAATGTTGAAATATGTCAAACATGGACATTTTCTTTGAAAAAAATATATATTGTAATTGTACGTATTTCAGATACAACTGTAAAATTTTATAAGAGATGACTTTTTTAACCAAATATTTGAATTTTCAAGAAAAGAATTAAATTTTGAACATAATAGTTGAATTTTCAACCTAAAAAGATAAATTCTCAACTAAAAAGTGTCATAGTTTATATTTCAATAAAAAAAGATTATATTTATATCGAAAAAAAAGAATTTCAAAGCCAAAAAGAGGAATTTTCAACAAAGATTTTTCACTTAAGAAAAAAATTAAAGTTTATCTGCACTGTTGAACATTCAAGCCAAAGAACTAATTTTTCCCTTAAAAAATTGAATTTTTAAACAAAAAATATGCATTTTCAGCAAAAAATTAATTTTTCATGAAACTGATGCATTTTTACCCAACAACCATTAAATTTCAGAGCAAGAAAAGTTTTTTTTATACCAAAAAAGGAGATTTTTCAACTAAAAAAGATAAATCTTAAAAAAATGACTTTTTACGATAAAAAAATTCATTTTCAAACGAGAAATAAGTTTGTACGAAAAAAATTGAAATTTCAATCCAAGAATACGATGTTTTTCAACCGGAAAGAATGAATTTTTAACAGAACAGTTGAATTCTCTACCAAATAGTTGCATTTTTATCCGCGAAAAATGAAATTTGTACTAAAACAGATGGATTTTTAATAAAGAAACGAAACACTTTTATTTAAAGTAGAACTTTCATCCAGAAAAGATTTCAATTCATTTTTCAAAATCAAAATACAAATTTACTTTAATAATATAATTTTAAAATATCCTTAAATTTTTTTAATTCTTTAGTCTTTCAGGGGGACCGTTTTAATCAAAGAAAAAAATTCCCGGTCATTTCCCGGTTCGCAAACATTTTTTATGGCCCATGAAATATAGAACTTGGATCAATTATAGAGTTCAAAGATTCAAATTAATTTCCATAAATATAAATCCACGTTAAAATTTGCAATATTCTAAATTAAAGAATCAAGCAATGAACTTTAAAAAATTTTTAAACTATATTATTTCAAGTAATTTTAAGTTAGACACATTAAAAATTGAAACCTAATTTTTTTAACATAACAGTTCTTAAATTGGAAGTTAAATGGTTTTTATTTTAAATAGTCTAGACATCCTTCAAAAGCTTAAAAATTTTATTTCCAAATCTGGAAAATGCTAGAAGTGGTATTAAATTTTTCCAAATTCAAAATCATTTTTGAATTTGTTGTCAGAACTTTTAAATATATTTCAAAATGAATTGCACTTTTTCTATAACTTTTAGAAAATCCTGCAAATTAAAAAAAAATAAATTTGAATTTATAAATAACAATAGAACATTTATTATTTGTAAAAATATTAAAGTAATATTAAGAAATATTTAGAGGTTTTAAAAAGATTCGAATTAAATTTAGAACTTGAAATAATTTCAAATACTTACAGTAGAATTTTAAATAAAATGTAGATTTTTGGAGATTTCAAACAAAAAATTTAGAATTTTGTTAAGAATTGTGAAAGACTTCAAAAGAATAACAATTTTTCTTAAGATTCCTAGGAAAATTGAAAATGATTTTTCACTTTGAAAAATTATGTAAGATTTTAAGGATTTTTTTTTAATTTTCAGGATTTTCAAAAATTGTAGGAAAATTTCAATTAATTTTTAAATACATTTAGAAGTTCTGAAAAAAATGTTAACACACTTCGTTTAAATTACTTGAAATAATTTCAAGTTTTTAATTGATTTTGAATCTTTTCAAAACTTCTACATATCTCTTAAAATTACTCAAATTTATGCTACAAATTATAAGTGTTAATTGTTTTTTATGCGTCAAAATTTAACAATTTCACTCATAAATTAAACACTTTTTAAGTCGAACAATTATAATTGTAAGGCTAAAAGATTAAAAGTTCTTCGAAAATCTAAAGACTCAAAGCTTTCTATGTAAAACGATTCAGTTTCAAAGTGTTTTGTTTTAAATATTTGGTTTCAATTTACTCGTCTTAAATGGACAGTAAAATATTGCTAAATATTAAATATTTATTCTTTTTCTGTATTATGAAATTTCAAATTAAATGGGATGAAAATTAAATAATTTAGACTCACAATATTTTTAATGTAATAACAAACTTTACTTATGACTATAGTATTATGGATTTATTTTTAAATTGAAAATAGTAAAACGCACGTTTACATTTTTTAATAGCTGCAAAAATTAATAGAAATAATATATTAATAAATTTATTTATTAAATTAATTATAAAAAAATAATACAAAGAAATACCTGCAACTCTGGATTAAAAATATATTATTGATAAATCATGGATATTATCGGAATGAATGATATATTAACTTCGATTCTTATAAAAACTTTCGGATTGAAACAGTTATTGTTCTGATTTCTATACTTACAGATCCATTTTAAAAATTATTTATTTATTTATATTTCTGGGTCCGGCGACCACCCTGTTTTTTATTTTAAAAAATCTTCGATTTTAAAAACTTCTAATTTTTAATTTTTTAACCTTTAAAACTGCATTTTAAAATTCTTAAATTAAAATATATGCTTAAAAATTAAAAATGGAAAATTTTTTAAGTGAAAGATTTTTGAATTAAGCATTCTAAACTAAATGATATAATAATTTATAAAAATCCCAAGTTAGTAAATTATTTAAAAAGGGTTGAAATCAAAGTTAGACAAAATTTTTATTCTAAAATTTTTAAAAAATTGACGGTCAAAAAATAAATTTACTGTCATTTCCCGGTTTTCCCCTGTCCCATAAAATTCCCCGATATTTCCCGGTTTTCCGGTCCAGCAGCCACCCTGGTCTTTGTAAATTCCTTGAAATATTGGAAACTTTTAAATCATTTGCAATGCCTCCAAATTATTGAAATCTATTCAAAATTCCTTATAATCTTTCAAAACACTCTAAAACCTTTAAAATCCTTTAGAATCACTTCATATTATCAAAATTTTTTCGAAAATATCCTAAGGTATTTTAAATCCTGTAGTCTTTTAAAATCCTTTGAAACTTTTTAAAGCTCTTGAAAATTCCTTGAAATTTTTTAAAATACCTCAAATCTTTTTCGATGATTGATTTAATTCTCTTAATTTTAATTATGTGAGAGCTAAAAATTTTTCTCTTTAAATAAGTCAATGCTCTCAAAATTTCCTGTAAAATAAATCCAGGATGAAGCCAAATCGTTCATTTTTTAAGTAGATATTGCAAGAATAGTATATATTTCAATGATTTCTTCAATTTTCAATAATTTCCTTAACAATCAATATTTTTAATGTTCTTGGACTAATTTTAAAGCTATTTTTCCACAGTATCGCAAAAGCTTATGAGCATAAATCCAAAAAAAAAATCCTATCACAGTGCAAGAACTTAATGTTGTTCTAGGCTAGTAAACTTTTGCGATACTGTGGAAAAATAGCTTTTAAATTAGTCTAGGAACATTAAAAAATATTCATTATTGCGGAAGTTATTGAAAATTTAAGAAATCATTGAAATTTACACCATTTTTGCAATATCTATTTGAAAAATAGAACAAATAGGCTTCATCCTGGGACAGGACATTTCGGACATAAATAAAATTAAGAGAATTTAATCAATCATCAAAAAAGAGGTGAACTCAAACTTTTGACCGGCAGTGCACTTAAAATCTTTGGCAATATCTTTAAATATTTTAAAACCTTTGAAATCAAACGCGAAATCCCTCAGTACTTGTGAATAAATTCTTTGAAATCCATTAAAATATTATAAAATCCCGTGAAACCTGATATTTCCTGAAGTTTTTTAAATCCCTTAAAATCAAAAAAATCTTTGGAAATTCCTTCAATATTTTTAAATTTCTTGAAAAAGCCTTGGCATCTTTGAAAATGTCCGAACATTTTTCAAATTCTTTGAAATCCCTTCAAATTATGAAAACCAATTGAAAATTCTTGACATATTCCTTGGATAGAATACCTTAAATATCCTAAAAATCTTTAAAATGCTTCAAAATCATTGTAGATACCTTGAAATAATGTAAACCCTTTGAAATCCCGTCCAAATAATTGAAACATTTTTTAATTTCTTTGAAATCTATTAAAGGTTCGTACAATTTTTGCAATCTTTTCAAATCCCTTTAAACTTTTTAAAACTCTTGAAAATGCCTTGGAATTTTTCCAAATATCCTAAAATCTTTAACGTCCTTCAAAATGCTTTCACATTATTAAAAACAACAGAAAATTTCTTGGAATCTTTTAAAATAACCTAAAATATTTTTTTAAATTCTTGTAAATCTTTATAAATATCTTGAAATATTTGAAATTCTTTTAAATCCTACACGAAAGTCCTCAATTTTTTCGAATAAAAATTTGGAAATCCATTAAAATACAACGAAATCCCTTAAAGTTCTATGAAATCTGATATTTCTTTAAATTGGAAATTTTAAATGGAAAATTTATTAAAATGCCTTGAGAGCTTTTAAATTACTTAAAAGCATTCAAATCCTCAAGCATCAAGCATTTGAAAATTGCTTGAATATTTTGAAAATACCCTAAAATTATAGAAAATTCTTCGGAATTTTGCAAAATACTCGAAAATATTTCTATTTCTTTGAAATCCCTTGAAACCTTTTAAATCCTTTGGAATCCCTTCAAATTATGGAAATATATTCAAAACCGTTTGGAATCTTCTAAAATCCCCAAAAACATTTCAAATCTTACGAAACATTTTAAAACTCCTGGAAACTTTTTAAAGCTCTTGAAAATTACCTGGTATTTTTAAAAATATTCTAAAATCTAAAAAATCCTTTCAAATCCTTTAAAATGATTAAAATCGGTTGATAATTTTAGTAAACTATTAAAATACTCTAAAATATTTCAAAGGAATTCAAAACAATTCAGAAATAAGTATAAACCTGAATTCAATAATTGTTAACTAATGGTTGATTTTATTGCAAGAAAAGTGACTAAAGTGATCGTTTTTAATTACAGAAGTCCCCTGACTTTTCTCATTTTTTTTTTAAATCCTTTACTTTTCCCTGATTTCCAGGATTTTTCTACTCTGCGGCCACTCTCTATAAAACTGAAAATTGTTAGAAAAAAAAAGTACGTACCGTTGGTTTGTCGCAATCTGAAAAGAAACCTTATCGCCCGCACGCAAAGTGACGTTTCCTTCGACATCATCTTTGGTATAAGGTAGGAAAAAACACTCCCCTCTGTTCTCGTAGCTGATTCGCCCCTGTGAGTCGCCACTAGCTTGCAACTCTGTTGTAACATTTCCTGTAACTCGTTCCTCGCTTAGTACCTATTCCACAAATAAATAAGTAATTTTAATAAAAATCTACCCATTTTTCGCAGATTTTGTTTAATCTAATTTCTGATTAAACTGATCTAATTTAAAATGAAATTCGAAATCCGGGCAAACAGATCTACTAAATCAGATAAAGAAATAAAACAAGCTTTCTGTTACAAGTACTGTTTTTCGTTTTTTAACTGAAATGACGCATCTTCAACCAAAGACTTCAATTTTCAACGAAATGTAGAATAGTTGAATTTTCCGTTAAGAATATTAATATTCAGGCCAAAAAAGATTAATATTCCAATCAAAGAGATAAATTCTTAACTGAAATGATGAATCTTCAACCAATAAAATGAGTTTTGAACAAACTAGTTCCATTTACAAACAAAAGTGCAGTTCAAATTTCAATAAAAAAGGATGAATTTTTAATCGAAAAGTTGATTTTATAACTGAAAAAGATCATTTTTATACAAAAATTTGAATAGTTAGATTTTTAATTGAAAAGATTAATTTTCATTCAAAAAAGACGAATTTTTAATCAACCAGTTTATTTTCTAACCAAAAAGACCAATTTTTTACTGAAATGATGAATACTCTACCAATCAAATAAATTTTTAACAACGTAGTTCCACTCTTAACCAAGTATAGTTGAAATTTAAAAAAAAAGACGATTTGTCAATCAAATAGTTGAATTTTCAACTAAAAAAGATCAATTCTCGACCAAAAAGACGAATTTACAACAAAATAGTTTTAAATATTCCATTTTCAGTTAAAAAGTTAATTTTTCAACCAAAGAAATGAATTTTTTATCAAAATGATGAATTTTTAACTGAAACGATGAATCTTTAAACTATTAATTAATTTTTCAACTACGAAGATGCATGCTTAAGTAAAATAACCAAGAACCAAGAAGATTAATGTTCTACCAAAAAGAGGACTTTTCAACAAAATACATAAATTTTTAAACATTTAAAAAGAATAATTTTTAACGAAAAAAGACGATTTTTAAACAAAACAGTTACTTTTCTAACCAAAGAGATACATTTTTAACTGAAATGACTAATCTTGAACTAAAAGTGGAATTCTTCAATTTTCAGTTAAAAAGTTTAATTTTTGATACAAAAAAAAAACGAATTTTCAACAAAACAGTTACTTTTTCAACCAAAGAGATGATTTTTTAACCGAAATGAACAATCTTCAACAAAAAAATTAATTTTTAAAAAACCAGTTCCACTTTCAAGCAAGTATAGTTTAATTTTCAAAAAAAAAAAGATTAATTTTCTACGAAAAGTCGTCTATCTCTTCAACAAAATACATACATTTTTAAACAAAAAGTTGAATTTTCAACTAAAAAAGATGAATTTTTAACCAAAAATGAAATTATATTAGATGTTATTAGTATCCACCAGGGTAGTAGTTAATGAAATGTGTGGAAGTTTTTAACCGGTAGTCAGAAAAACCTCTACACCTTTTATCAAAAATGTAATTGTTGAATTTTCAGATAAAAACATTAATTTTTAATAAAAAAATACGAATTTGTAACAAAATTGTTAAAATTTATACTGAAAGTTAACTTTTCAGTAAAAAAACTTAATTTTCAGTGAAAGAAAAAACGAATTTTTAACACAATAGTTCATTTTTCAACAAAAGAGATGATTTTTTATGTGAAATTATGAATATTTTACGAAGAAAATGAATTTTAAACTACGTAGTTCCACTCTCAATCAAATAAAGTTGAATTTTCAAACAAAAAATACGACATTTCAACACAATATATGAATTTTCAATCACATAGTTGAATTTTGAAATAAAAAATACCAAATTTTCACCCAAAAAAGGCAAATTTACAACAAAATAGTTAACTATTTAACCAAAAGGATAAACTTTTAACTGAAATTACTAATCTATAACTAAAAGTGGATTGCTTTTGTTCTCAGTTAAAAAGTTTCATTTTTGATGCAAAATAAAAAAATGAATTTACTTTTTAAATCAAAGAGATGATTTTTTAACCGAAATGATAAATCTTCTACAAAATACATGCATTTTTATACAAAAAGTTGAATTTTCAACTTAAAAAGATGAATTTTTAACCAAAAATGAAATTGTATTAGATGTTATTTGTGTCGACCAGGGCAATAGTTAATAAAAAGTGTGAAAGTTTTTAAATAGTAGTCAATAAAACCTCCACACCTTTTATCAAAAATTAAATTATTAAATTTTCAGATAAAAGCATTAATTTTTAATTTTAAAAAATGAATAATCTTCAACAAAAAGTGGATTACTTCAATTTTGAGTAAAAAAGTTCAATTTCTCATTAAGAAAACAACGAATTTTCAACAAAATGGTTAATTTTTCAACGAAAGAGATGAATTTTCGACTGAAATGTTGAAAATTCAACAAAAAAATTAATTTTTAAGAAAGTAGTTCTAGTTCCAACCAAGTACAGTATAATTTTAAACGAAAAAGATGATTTTACAACCAAAACTGGAATATCTAAATTCAAAGAAACAAAGATTATTTTTCAAGCAAAAAGGACATCATTTTTTTTTTACAAATTTTCAATCAAAATGATGAATTTTTCACTGAAACGATGAATGTTCAACAAAATAAAATTATTTTTTAACAACGCAGCTCCACTTTTAAACAAGTATAGTTTAATTTTCAACGAAAAAGATGAATTTTTAACAAAACAATGGAATAATTAAAAAGATTAATATTTAACGAAAAAAATAGTTACTTCAAACAAAATACATGAACTTTCAATCGAGCAGTTGGATATAAAATAAAAGAATATCAATTTTTAACAAATAGTGGAATAGCTAAATTTACAGTTAAAAATATTGATTTTCAGCCAAAAATACGAATTTTCAAGAAAATAGTTCAAGTTTCAATTGAAATAGTTAAAGTTCCATTAAAAACGTTAATTTTTAGCATAAGAAAAAACAAATTTTCAACAAAATAGTTAATTTTTCAATGAAAAAATTCATGTCTTTTCAACAAAATACATGAATAATTTAAAAACAAAAAGTTGAATTTTTAACCCAAAAAGAAATTTGTAATTGATCAAATATGTCACATTTTTAGATAAAAACATTAATTTTTAATAATAAAATACGAATTTTCAACGAAATATTTCAAGTTTCAACTGGAATAGGTAAATCTTCAATAAAAAAATAATTTTCAGTCAAAGGAAAAACGAATTTTTAACAAACTAGTTGAGTTTTCAACCAAAGAGAAATTTGAGTAAACTAAATAAATATAATAATACAATATAAATATAAATATAAAAATATAATAAAAAATAAAGTAAGCTAAACTAATGAATCTTCAATAACAAAAATTAATTTTGAACCAAACAGTTCCAATTTTAACCAAGTATAGATTAATCTTCAAAAACATTAATTTTAAACAAAATAGTTAAATCTTCAACTGGAATAATTAAATTTTCATTAAAAACAAAATTTTTCCAGGCACGGAAAAACGAAGTTTTAACAAAATAGTTCATTTTTCAATCAAAGAGATGAATTTGCAGCCAAAAATCTAATAGTAGACTTTTTAAACCAAAATAATGAAGTTTCATCCGAAAATAAATGGAAAATCTTATTGGATTCTCTCAATTTAATTAGAATTTATGCGAAAAACACGAAAAAAGGGAAAGTTTCTTGAAAAGAGAGGGAAAAAGATTAATTCCTTTTTCAAAAAGGGAATGGGAGAAAGTGTGAAGAATGATTATAGTAAAAACAATGGAATTCGTCAACTCACCACTTCTGGAGCAATTTTGCTGACGAAACTTGCAATGGGTTTGCCGGTTCTTCGATCATACGTCATTTCGAATTCCACCGGATCTCCGATTTTCAGGTGTTCAATGTTTCCGCTAAACTGGCTGAAGTGGAAAAATAATCTTGCCTGTCTTTCGCAGCACTGGATGAAACCATATGAGTGCTAATGTGGAAAATAAATAGAGAACAAGGTAAGAATAATTCTAAAAGAACAAAATAAAAGATAAAAGGAAGAAAAACGAAGTGAGTTGCAAAAAATTTAATTTTCAAAATTCCCTGACTATTCTCGGACCAATTTTTTATTTGATATGACCATTAGATCATATTAAAAAACCAGGATTTAATATTTTTTTAAAGGATTAAAATTACTTTATTTTAACCAAAAAAAGATGAATTTTTTAATTCATAAGGAAAAATTTCCAACAAAACAGTTAAATTTCCGAACAAAACAGATGACTTTTTAACAGAATAGTTAAATTTTTAACCAAATTGTTGAATATCCTATCTGCAAATATAAATTTTCAACCAAATGGTCGAATTTTCGAAAAAAGAATTAAGTTTTCAACTAAATCGTCGAATTTCTAAACAAAAAAGATTAAATATCGGCCAATAACAATTTAAGAATAAATTTTCAATCAAGGAAGATGGATTTCAACCAAATAGTTGAATTTTCAAAAACATACAAAAATTCATTTTTAACCAAACAAATTCATTTACAACCAAATAATGGTTGAATTTTAAAACAAAAATTAAAAAATGAACTTTTAAGTAAAAAAAATAATTAATTGTCAAAAAAAAAATAAACGAGTTTCCATCAAAAATGTCAAATTTTGAACCAGATATGAATTTTCAAAAACAAAATCAAACAAACTTGTTGAGTTTTCAAGAAAATAAATTTTCAACTGTAAAAACAAGATTTTTATACAAAAAAGATGAATTTGCAACCAAAAATAGAATGGTACGATTCAATAGAACAGAATTACCGTTCAAGAAAAATAGTTGGGTTTTATACCCAAAGAGATGAAATTTGTATCCAAGAGATGAATTTTCAAAAGAATAGTTGAATTTTCAACCACAAAAAGGGATAAATTTTGAAAAAGTAGTTAAATTTGCAACCAAATAGATAAATTTTCAACAAAAATTGAAGAAGTTACATTTTCAGTTTAAAAAATTAATTTTCCACCAAGAAAACGAATTTTCAACCAAAGAGATGAACCTTCAACAAAAAAAAAAGAAATTTTTCAACAAAGTGATTCCACTGTTACGCAAAAAGTTGAATTTTTAATTTAAAAAAAGGATTTTTCAGCCTAAAATGGAATAATTACATTTTAAATGAAAAAAAGAGATTAGAAAAAAGTATTAAGCAAAGTAGTTAAACTCTTGACAAATAGATGAATTTTCAACTAAAATTTTGAATCTCCCACGGGAATATTAGTTCAATTATCATAATGTAATAATACGTATTTCAACCAAAAAAGATTTTTTATTTAAAATAAAAAACAGTTGAATTAAAAAAATGAGGATTTTCAAACAAAATAGTCGAATCATAAACAAAAGAATATTTATTTTCAACCAAACAGTTGCATTTTTAATTGAAAACGATGACATTTCTATCGAAATATATGAACTTTTAAACGAAGAGAAATTTTAAAAAAATTGAATTTTCAACCAAAAAAGATTTCCGTTGTATTTTTTAAAAGAAGATCTAAATGCTCAACAAAAAAATTCATTTTCTACCAAATAAAGACGAATTTAAAAAATAGTGAAATGTTCACTTAAACAGAAGAATCTACAGTAAAAAAAAATGTTCAACACAAAAACGAATTTTCCAATTAAAAAGACGAATTTTTAACAAATAAATATATATCAGTCAAGAAAACAAGTTCATCCAAGTTGTTGATCTTTAAAGCCAAAAGACCGAATTTTTGTATATTTATTTATATTTTACTCATTTATATATTACTTTTTTTAATTTTCAACTAAACACTTGCATTTTTAAACAAGAAAAGAGGACATTTCAAACAAAGAATGTTACTTTTCTACGAAAAAAGACGTATTTGCATTAAAAAGTATCAAATTTTAACCATCTACTCGAATTTTCAACCAAGAAAAAATTTTCTGCCAAAACAGTAGAACTTCCAACTTTTTAACCTAATTGGTAAATTTTCAACCAAATAATCAAATTCTTAACTGAAAAAATGATCATCAGGAGAAAGAAACTGCAAAAAAAGAAGTAAAATAAATTACTCACAAGAAGTGGCCACAAAATTTTCTAGTGTTTCCCAGACTATTCATATTCAAAGACCAGAATCTTAATCTTGTAACATCTCTGGCATAGAATTTGTTATAACCCACCCTCACAACAAAATAATATCCTTGGCATATCCCTAGGATATCTCGGCAGGATATAGGATATCCTGAAAAATCTCCCGAGATATCCTCGGCATATTCTGAAATGCATATTTATTAAAATATGTAGAATGCCTGAAAACATAAAGATTTACAAACATCCGTTTGAAAAAGAACCACTTTGTTCAAAGCTCGAATATTCGGTTTCTTTCAAAATCCTATCTCAGTATAATTAGCACAAAATTATTAACGCGAATAATTTTCACAACCAATAACAGCCTACTTACAGTAAAAAATAATTCACTTTCTAAAAATTTAAAAGTTGGTTGTTATTTTAGCTGTAAAATTTAAATTTAGCAGATTAGAGATCGCACTTTTCAACGGCAAAATCAATTTTTATGATAAAAAAACAATTAAAATCATATTTACCGCGTTCGTTTGCATAATATAAATAACAATTGATTATAATTTGGCACGAATATTCGATAAATTGTTGACTTTTGTTAAAGTGCCACTTATTATTGCGCAACAGTTTTCGCACACTGGTAACCATGATGGAATTTACCCGAAAGTTACTTTAGAGGGGACTTTATAATTATTGTATTTTGTAATGTTGTACTTTGTATCAAATCTAAAAAAAAATACCTAATATTATTAAATTATTTCTTATTTTATTGATACGATTGAATATAAATATAATTGGCAGTAGATATATTTAAATTTTCAGTAATATACTAAATTATAGAATTGGGATATCTTGGGAACATCCTTGGCATATAAATTTGGGACATTAATGGGATATCCTTAGGATATTCTGAGATATCGGGACATTCCAGGGATACCGAGATTTTCGCCCTGCAGGGTATTATTTGCAATATCCCTAGGATCTCCTGGGATATGCCCACGATATCTTAGGAGATAAATGGGATATCCCGCCAAAATCTCATGCTGCGAGGGCAAATAAGACAATTTCAAATGTGTCCCTTATAAGAACAGAGTTGTTTCCAAAGTCAGATATAATTTTTTCAATAAATGGATCTTATAGTATATAAAATTCTAATTATAAAAACGCCCATAAAATATTTTTCACATATTATTTACTACTTTTAATTTAATGTTGAAATATGAATTTTTTATCACGATGTCGATTGGAGGGCCCTTTTGACGTCAAAGGGGTCAGATTTTCCACCAATCACAGCTCACGTGTCAGTGATTCTTAAATATCTTTTTCTATGCCGATGTTTTGTTTTGGTTATGTGCACATCGAAAATACAAGTCGCAAAATATTGTTTTAAAAAAATGTCAATGGATGGTTTTGTAAAAACTAATAAAGAAAATCTACTGAAAATATAAATATAA
>NC_046663.1:45536111-45551779 GCF_010883055.1 Belonocnema kinseyi
TATGTACAAAGAATTCATTGAAAAAGTACTTAAATATAGTCATGTTTACTGAACAATTCGTAAATATGTAAGATTTTTAAATGTGTTAATAATTGCACTTACTGTTTTTCTTCAACACAATACTGACTCTTAAGAGCATGTGATACTTAGAAAATTGTCGATTTTACCAGTTTTAGGTTCCCCTGGCTTTTTTCTAGAATAATAAATATTTTGTCTTAAAAATTTGGGAAATGATAGATAACATGCTAACGGACGTCCCCACGCACTTTTTTTGTAGGTTAATTCAAAAAAGTTTTAATTTAGCAAAATGTGATTAATTTGCATAGAGCTTAGGAAATAGTATCGATTTTTTCAGTGTTAGATTCCCCCGGCTTTTTCCCTAGGATAAGACATATTTTGCCTTCAAAATCTGGGAAATGATAGCGAACATGCTAACGGACGTCCCCACACACTTTTTTTTTATCAAAAAATTGTTGATATTGCTAACAACGTAAGTGTATATTTCGAGGTTATGTGCGTTACAATTCACCCGAGCGTTACTACCAAACTACACAATATGTTTGGCCTAAAACTTTGGACTTACAAACAAACGTAGTAACTAATCTCCCGGAACTAACCTTGTTTGCAGGCAATCAAAAAAGTTTATTTCATCAATAATTTCCAGATTATCGAAAAGGCAGAGATGAAAAATGACGTAACCTCAAAATAATGCATATGCATACAATTTTTATTTAGCACAATAAATTTTGTTATTTTCCCTCAAAAAAGTCCGGAGATGTCCGTTATGATATTTTATAGCATCTCCGAATTCAGTTTTAAAAAATTTTCATTTTTGTGGAAAAAAGCCGGGGAAACTGTAAGTTTCACATGCCCTTAAAGCAAATATTATAAAAGGATATTTTTTTGGTCACATAATCCTTAACAAATTAAGCTATCAAATAAAAACAGTCTGAACTGCAGCAGACCGTGGCCTAACCTCTTAATCATGAGTTTCGCATCGTCACATTGATAGATAATTATGAGAACCTCTGGGTCACGTGACACCCACGTGACACCAATTTGAATAAGTGTTTTACCGCCTTCAATTTTTAATATTTTTTTTTCTGTTGAACGGCACAAAAGAAAGAAAAAATTATAACGCACCTTCGATTCAGATTAAAATTATGTATTAAAAAATTATTTTATATAAAATCGCGAAACAACCCTATTCCCTAACTTTTAACATTTTTTAAATCCTTGACTTTGCCCTGACTAAATCAAATAACAAAAAATAAATAAATAAACTTACCAATAATTTTTCAATGATTCCCGTTTCGCGTGTCCCCTGATTTCCGGACTGATCCTGATAAGATGAATTGTTAGATGCAGGTTCGCCGGTGTATCCGACATTACCTTCCATCCCTGTGAATGTGCTGATAGGAAACCTGGCGGATCCATTTCGCGGCGACTGTGAAGTAGGATAGTTGCCAAAAACCGAGGAATTTTTGCCACAATCTGGAGGAGAGTTCATGTAATGATCGCCGCTAAAATTGGTGCCATTCCGATAGGAATTGGCGGATTGGGGCGAGGGTGCTTTGGGACTTTGTATGGCCATGGACTTGTAATCGAGTATTGCTGGGTCAGAGTTCATGATCGGCGGCTGGAAAGATTTCCACTGAGGATTGCTGGACATTGTTTTGAAATCGATCCTGGTTGGTTTTTTCTTTTCGATTACAGTTAGGTAATTCCTTCTTTTCTTTTTTTTTTTTTTTTATAACTCTGCGTCTGTTTCACGCACGATATATATATACTTCTTATATTTAGAAATTTTAGTCTTTTCAATTATTTAAGTGTTTAACATAGATATCACAGAATGGTTCTTGGTACCTTATATCTTCGTTTTACTATTACGACTTTGACGACGACGACGACGACGACAACTTAGCGAAGAGGAAGAAAGGCTCTTTGAAATGCCGCAGAAATGCAGGCTCCTTTATGACCAGGAAGTGGGAAGGAAGGAAGGTGTATGCAGTATTGCAATACGTATCATCGATGGATAGTCGATCAAAAAGCACCAGGATTACTCCGAGCAAAGTTGGCACTCTCCGAAAGTAGATGTGCGAGTCCCATTGACAAATGGAGAGCAGCAAATCAGCAAATCTCCAACCGTAATCACGGTCACTCTGCTACTCTGTATCTAGTTCCTTCTCATAAAGCGTATCGCGGCAAAAGTATACAAACGACGATGCACTTAATACCAGTTTTTATGAATCTATCTGCGTACAAAATTCTTAGCACATCATATACCGTCGATACTACTTTCCATTCGTAACAATTGCTTCATTTGATAATTATTCAATTTAGCGTATTCGAGAACAACCGAGTTTCTTCTTAAACATCAGTCATCCTTTATGAAAGGAATCGATCAAAAATGTTAGAGATTTAAAGGATAAGTGGTTGGCATGAAAATCCTCAGATGTCTTCAATGCGTGCTGAGTGTGGTTGTGTCGTTCCAATTATACTATATTATCATTTTCTTCTTCAGCTTTTTTTTAATGTTGAATTTACAGTGAGCGTATGTTTCAAAAATGTCCTAAACTAACAATTACACAAACTGAAAACAACAAAAAAACAATCATTAGTTTTTCACCCCTCTCATTCATCATTTATCAATGTGCTGCAGGTTCTGAACGTTCAAATGACCGGCATTTTTTACTGGCAATTTTTGAAAATAGAATCAGTGCAAAACATGTGGTTCATTTCCTTTAACTGACATTTTTTCGAAATGCAGTTAATATCCAGCAAGCGAAACGACAACATTCTTTTAGTTTGTTTTAAAATGGATTTTCGAAAATAGTGTTTTGGTATCTAGAGCATAGGTCCGCGGCCTAAACCTGTTAACTGCTTTTAGCATCTTATGAGAAACCCATTCTTTTTCTCACAACGGCTCAGTTTAATCGTAGAATAGGCCAGAGAGACATATGTCAGTGTGTGTGCAGTTAAGTGCATGTGTGTGTAGAATTTTTTTGTGGCTACTTTCACGGTAATCTTCGATCTGTTCATCTACAGATCGCTGCAAAGATGAAAGTGAGCGACACGTCTCGATTACAAACACTCCGCAAATTTTTTGAATAAACTATTTTATATTTTTGCAATCACATCTATGTTCGGCTTGCGATTCCAAACACTTTGACATATAAAACTTGCATGCAGCTTAAAAAACAACGCAGAAACATACGAACCCGGAAAAAATACAATAGAAAGCCAGCGGGAGAGCACTGCAGATAACATGTTTAGACCGCTGGACCCCATGTAGATAACACATGAGTAGCTTTCAATTGTTATACAGGTATAACGTTCAATTTTGATTCATATGTTATCAAATTAAAGTGTATTATTTTTCTCTAGTAAATGAACAAAAAACATTTTAGTTTTAAAAAAATATTGAAAACTGCAAAAATAACGATTTTCCTTCGACGTGTAAAATTTCTGAAATGTCAGTTGACAGATTTAGACCAAGGACACTTCAATTATGAAAGAAATTTATAATGTACAGCTGTACTGGAAATAATATTTTTCTAGATAAAACAAAATTTTTGAATATCGTTCAATTGAACGTTCAGAACTTCAGATACATAATCAGGGTGGCCGTTTTTATCCAGAAAAATCCCGGTCATTGTTACATGTTTTCCCCGTTATAACTAAATAAACAATAATTACTAAAAATATAATTGAACATTTTTTGAAATTGTTCCTAACGTCCATGAATTTTAAAGATAATTTAAAGATCAATTTACTTTATCTTCAATATAATTCAAACTCAGTGCATATTGAACATATTAATATTTTTAATAAAAAATACTTTCCAGGTGAGTAGACAGCCTGTTAAAACAGGGGAAATAAGGAGATTTTTCAGGAAAAAGGGAAATATATTCCTTCAATTAAAATTAACGTGAAAGCTATGTATATCAAATTAAATTTATAACGCTTCAAAAACATTAAATTTCAAGTAAAGATATTGCATTTTCAACAAGATAGATGACTTTTTAACCAAGCAATATAATTATGTTAAATTTTAAGTTAAAAAAATTAATTTCCATACAAAGAAATGAATTATCAACTAAAATGATGGTCAAAAATAACTGTATTAGTTAAATTTAAAGCTAAAAAAATTAATCTTCAACCAAAAAAAACATGTTTTCAACAAAATAGTTAAATTTTCAACCAAAAAAATTAATTTGCATTTAAATTGAGAAATCTTTAACTGGAATAACTAAATTTACAAAAAAAAATACAAATTTTCAACAAAATACATGTATTTTCTATAAAAAGTAGAATTTTTAAACAAATACATGAATTTCCTATTAAATAGTTGAATTTGGAACTAAGGAAGGTCACTGCTCGACAAAATAGTTGAATTTTCAACTGGAAAATATACATTTTTAATAAAAAACGGAATTGTTAAATTTCAAGTAAAAAATTTCCTTTTCATTAAAAAAAAAATAATTTTCAACAAAATACTAATATTTTCAAGCAAAGTTATGAATTTTCGACTAAAATTATGAATTTTTAATTCGAGTATTTAAGTTTTAAATCAAAAAGATAAATTTTCAAATAAATTGACGGAATTTTCATTTTAATAGTTGAAATTTCAAACAAAAAACTGACCTTTATCCCAGGAGATTAATTTTCTACAATATTCATGAATTTGTAAGTAAAATGATGAACCCTTAACTGGCATAGTTAAATTTTCAACAACAAAAAATGAATTTTCAACCAAAAAGAACGAATTTTCAACAAAATACATGCATTTTCAAATAAAAAAGATACATTTTTATCCAAAAAATCAACAGCGAAATTGAAAGTAAAAAAATTAATATTCAAGCAACAAGATGAATTCTTGACTAAAATGATGGAATATTCAACTAAAATAGTAAAATTTTCAGGTAAAAATTAATTTAAAAAAAAAGAAAAAACTTAAATTAATTTTTAACAAATGAGTTTAACTTACAACCAAGCAGTTTAATTTTTATGAAAAAAGAAATTATCAACGAAAAACGTAATAGTTGATACTTAAACCAAAAATATTTTGTTAATATCAAACAGTTAACTACAACGAAGAAGGCGAGTTATCAACAATATCTGACATTTCAACTTAGAAAGATGAAATTTCAACAAAGTACATGAGCTTTCAACTAAAAAAAATAATGATTTTTAACAAAAAAGTTAATCGTTAAATTTTCAGTAAATAAATTAACTTACATAATAAAAAAAAAAGAATTTTCAATTAAAATGATCGATCTTCAAACAACGAAATCACGGTTCGCCTGTCCAACAGCCACCCAGATAATTTATCACATGCATTTCTCACAGAATTCGAGTTACAATATTATCTATACTATCCTAAATTTATTGAGGAAATAAATTTCAGAAAACAGATACATAATTCTACTGAAAAACTGCAGATTATTTGAAATCCATTTCAGCCTTTGAACTTTTAAGGAGAGCGAACTTGTAAGATGGAGGAAAATCGATTCTTAACCATAATTTCGGACTTTTTGTTTATTACAATTCTGAAGAATATATTTTGTAATAAATACAAAACAAATTTAAACTTGTATTAGAAGCGTTTTCTAATTTCTGCATCTTGATCCTACTTGATAATGATAATGAAAATAAAAATAAACATTCACTCTTTGAACAAAGCTTTCTTTACAATTACAAAAAAGAAACGAGACACTAAAAATGAAAAGCTCTCTGAAAAACCTCACAAAGAAACCTAAATGACTCAAATCCTATCTTAATAATCTAAAATATATTAAATCTTTAGATTAAACAATTCATTTTCAACAAAAAACAAAAACGAATCTTCAACAAAATAGGTCAATTTTGAACAAAAGATGTATTTTCAATTTAAATAATCAATCTTTAACAACAAAAAATACATTTTTAACATAAGATCATTCAAGTAGTTGAATTATCACAAAAAAAAAAAAGATATGTTTTTAACTAAACTGGTGAATTATCATCTTGATCAGTTCAATATTCAACCAAAAAGATTAATTTTTTACAAAAAAAAAATGAACTTTCAACAAAACACATGAATTTTCAACAAAACACATCATATTTCCACCATATAGTAAAATTATCAACTGAACAAGATACATTTTTAGTCAAAAATGGAATAATTAAATTTTCAGTTAAAATAATTAAATCTTAAAACCAAAAGACAAATTTTCTACAAAAAGAAATGAATTTTTTAACGAAGTAGTTCGACTTTTACGAAAGTATAATTGAATTTTCAACTATTAAGGATACATTGTCAACCAAAAAATGGCATAAATAAAGTATCAAACAAAATTATGAATCTGCAAACAATAACATGAATTTTTAACAATGCAGTCCCATTTACAATCAAGTATAGTTAAATTCTATTGTATTGTTGAATTTTTAACCAAAAAGATGAATTTTCAATCAAAAATAGTATATAGTTAAATTTTCAATTAAAAAGATTAATACTCAACGAAAAAAGCGACGAATGTTCAACAAAATTAATAACTATAAATAAATAAATTTTCACCCTAAAAAAAAAGATTTTTTAAGAAAAGAACTTTCAACCAAGCAAATGAATTTTGAACCAAATAGTTGAAGTATCAAATAAACATGATAAGTTTTTAACAAAAAATTGAATAGTTAAATTTTCAGTTAAAAAAAAAAAATTAGACAAAGCAAAAAATACTTTTCTACAACAGAATACTTAAGTTTTCAATCAGTGTGATGAACTTTCAAATAACATGATGAATCATCAACTGAAATAGTTGAATTGTGAACCAACCGCATGTATTTTTCAGGCAAGTAGATTAATTTTCTACCAAATAGATCAATCAAATAAAATGACTGAACATTCAACTGAATGGGATAAATTATCAGTTTAAAAAATTGTTAACCAACAAAAGAAAACAACAGTTTTCAACAAAATAATTAAGTTATCAATTGACATAGTTAAATGATAAAAAAAGTTTTTTCAGAAAAATAGTTTCATTTGTAACGAAAAGAAATCATTCGCAACAAAAAATTTAATACGCAGTTGACATTTCATCAAAAAAAGGTTTTAATTATAAATAAAAAACAGTACAATGCAATCAAGAGGATGAATTTTAACCAATGGATTAATTTTCCGCTTAAAGGCCGAATTTTCAACAATAAACATGATTTATTAACCAAATAATTGTATTTTCATCTAAAAAATATAAATTTTTTAAACAAATGAAATAAATTTACAATAAAATAAAATTCCCTGACATCAAAAAAAGTTATCTGACGTCATTAAGTTTTTCCTGAGTAAATTTTAACCAAATAGTTGATTTAAAAAAAGTTTAAACTCAAAAAACTAATTTTCAACAATATCGTTAAATTTTCAAACAAGGTGATGAATTTTCAAGTAAAAAGATCAATTTTATTTTATTTTTTTAAATTGAGTAATTACTTTTTTCAACTAAAATTATGGGATAATCAGCTAGATTAGTTAAATTTTAAAAATTAATTTTAAATAAAATATAAACAAATTTTCTAAAAGATAGTTAAGTTTTTGGTTAAAGAAATTAATTTTTAACCGACGAGAAGAATTTTATCTTCAAATATAGAACCTCCAACGAAAAAAAAAGAATTTTTAACACAAGAGTTTAACTTTCAAACAACTAGTTGAATTTTCAAACAAAAAAATTATTTCTCAACAAAAAATGTTATATTTGATATTTCAACCAAAAAAGTTTTTTATTTTTGTACCAAGATTTGCATTATCAACTAAGAAACATTTTCCAGCCAAGAGAGAAGAAAATGTCAACCAAATTTTGGAAATTTTTAACCAAGAGGATTAATTTTCTACCAAAAAGAACTTATTTAGACTAAAGAATATACATACTTAAATTTTGAGCTCAAAAATATAAATTATCAACTACAAAAAAAAATACTTAAGATTTTAGTTGAACAATTAATTTTTAACCAAATAAATACATTTGCAACTAAAATGATCGAATGTTCAACTGCAAGTTAAATTTTCAGTTAAAAAATTAATTTTTAATAAAGAAATACAACAAATTTTCAACCAAAAAATTAGATTTTCAAGCAAAGAGGTGAATTTTCAATTACAATTATGAATTTAAAAAAATTACTTAAATTTTTAGTTTAAAAAATAATTTCATTTAAAAAAAAAAACGAATTTTCAACTAAAAAATAAACTTTTAATCAAAATGATGAATATTTAAAAAAAAGACGTCAGTTTTGAACAAAGAATATTATTTTAATAAAGAAGATGAATTTTCAAAGGAATAGTTTAATCATTAGCCAAAATAGATTAATTTTCAATCAAACAGTTGCATTTTTAATCAAAAGTGATCAATTTTCTACCAAAATAGTTAAATCTTCAATCAAAAATCCAAATTTTCAAAAAAATACATGAATTTTCAATTAAAAAAGAAAAACTACCACTAGAAAATTGAAAAGTTACATTTTCAACCAAAGAGCCGAATTTTGAACAAAAATGATGGAATATTCAACTTAAATATTTAAATTTTCAAGTAAAAAAGTAATTTTCAACAAAAAAAAATACAAGAAATTTTTAACCAAAGAGAAGAAATTCCAATAAAAATAATTAATCTTAAAAAAAATTTAACAAAAAGAATTTAACTTTCAACCACAAAAGATGATTTTTTTAACAATAGTTGAATTGTTAACAAAGATTAATTTTCCACCAAAAAAGACGAATTTTCAACTAAAATACATGAATTCTTCATGAAATAGTTAAATTTTCAACTGAAAGATAAATTTTCAACCAATAAAATATATAAATATTTCAATTTCCAGCAAAAAAACAACGAATTTTCCACAAAATGGTTAAATCTAATAATATAAAACTGTTTTTACAAATAACAAAAAAAAACATTGTTATTCAATTTCATATTACAATTTAAAAAATATTTCAGCACGTCTCGAAAGAATTTCCTGCTTTCCAAATTCCAAAAACCTTCCTGAAATTACCAGGAACATAATAATTCCTAACAATTCCACGTTTTTCAGATAAGTGGAAACTATTTTTTTTTTTTAATTAATCACAACTTGCAGATCTTAAGAAGAGAATGTCTTCCAACCGGATTCTGAAACTAGGGCAAACTTATGCTAGAAAAGTAGAATACCTGCTAACCCTATAATAACTTCCTTTTCCTAAAATCCTGCGAATAATTATTTGGCCTTGCACAAACTCGACACCTACGAGACCTTGACACAGACCTTAAGAATAATCATTGCAAAACAAGGTAAATTAGAGGTTAGAACAAAATAAAACCCTCATTATAATAAAACTAACCAATATTCTTCGTTGAATTATAAAATAATAATCTACAACTTTTACGATTTAAAATATGAAATACTATTTCAATAAAATCCAAAACAATCATTTTCAATCATAATATACTAGTCATACCACGTTGCAAAACACAACAACAAATTGACATTGACTTTTTACAAACATTTTTTTGCACTTTTTGACCGCTTTTTCAATTTTCACACACCTTGAATGAAATGCACAAACAATAAAACAAAACCGAAATAAAAACAGTGACAGGAATGCATTTGTCCCTTGAAAGGGTTAAAACCGTCAAATTCCTAGAAGGAAGAGAATGTACGAAGCGGACAAATCCTCAGCAGGTATTTTGGTAAACGTGTCAAATGTTAACAAAGTGACTGGAAAGAGCATAAAGGGAATAATATAAGTTGTTAGCAAGCTTTTTAAATTGAGAATTACAAGCATTGGCGTGAATTGGAATACTGAATGGGGCAACTCCATTAAGTATGATTAGGCATTTGGGTCAGAAATTCGGATTTTTGGGAGTAAAATGCAAAAGGCTTTCATTTTGTGCGAATCATTGAAAGAGCCATCGGTTTGCGAAACGCTATGCTTGTGAACCGTTGTGAAAAGGAAGTCTCGCAAGAAAGTAGAGTGCTCTTCGTTGAATAGAATATGAAGAGGTGTCCAACACAGTCCCGTCGGTTAAGATTCTAATTTTCGATGAAACCACTCCGAAAATTTTGCACCTTATTCGCCACAAATCGATGCAAAATTCTTACAAAATTCGCAATCCTACGAGATCATAGACTTTTGAATATTAATAATTTTTTAATTTAAAAATGAAAACTCACCACGACACAGCACAGACTGACGACATGCCGCCATGTTGTGTTTGAACACAAAACAAGAGCGACTAAAAACGGGTAGTTTTCTGCCTTATCGACAAACTATTAAATATCAGTTGCTAAAAACTAACATTTATTTTGAATTTTGTCCTTATTCTCAGACTGTGAAAGTCGCAATTTCAAGTGTTTTTTCAAAGAGTTTTAAAAATGCCTTTTGGGTCTGTTTTGAATTGATCAAAGAATTGTGACCGGCTTTTCAATTAAACGTGAAATTGAGATTTTACATAGGATTCCTTTCTCGTTTCCTTGTTGGTTTATGGCAAGTCTGATTGGCCGAGAACCTAGACGCGAACTCTGCGTGGAAATTAATTCATTAATTCAAAATCTAGACAACTCTCTAGCAACCCTATAATAAGTTCCGAGAACTAAAAAATACTGTTAGTTAAAAAGAGATAGAGATACTTCTGTCTCTTTTAACAAATAGCACTTTTTAGTTTGCGAATTTATTATAGGTTCGCTGGTGAGGTGTGTAAATTAGGTTTTCGAATAAAATCGTTACAAGCAAAAAAATCTGATTTTAATAGTGAATTTACAAGCTTCGTAAGAATAAAAAATAGTATCCAAATATAGTCGAAGTGAAAAAAAAATTTTTCAATTTATTAAAGAAAATATTATTATATTATATTAAAGGAAATTAGTGTTGTTTTTTGGCCCTCGGTATGCAGAGATCTTGGATTTCTTTAACACAATCTGGGCGGGACAATTTTTAATATTTAAAAAATTCTATTAAGTATGAAATTTAAACATTCAATTCTGTATTAATATAGATTAGTATTAATGTTATTTCTATGTTAATATCAACATTAATATAATGTAATATAAATTACAGGGCCTAAAATGCAGTGGAAAATTAATTTAATTTCTAACAAAGTTTCAGTTTTCTAAGCTAATATTTTAGAATTATTAAAAATAACTCAAAATTTCTATTTATTTATCTTTTTTTCTCCCTTTTATCCCACTTTTCACCTTTTTCTAAAATAATTTTGAAGAATCCAGTTAGAAAATCCAACTATTTTTAGTTGAAAAATCAACAGTTTTGTTACTGCTTTGTAGGAAATTCGCCTTTTGGCTCGAAAATTCAACAATTTGATAGAAATTTGTTGTCTTTCTTGACTAAAAAATCTTTTTTCGAAATTTTAGCAAAAAATCCAACAATTTGGTAAAAATTTGTTGTCTTTCTTGACTAAAAAAGCTTTTTTCGACTTTTTAGCTGGAAATTTCAACAATTCGGTAGACATTTTTTCTTTCTTGACAAAAAAAAAAACGCTTTTGGTTGAAGATTTATCAGTTTAGTTAAAAATGAATCCTTTTGGTTTGAAATCCTTTTCTTTTTTGTTGAAAATTAATTGTTTTTACTGAAAGTTTAGCTAATTCAGTTGAAGATTCATAATTTAAGTCAAAAATTCATTTCTTTAGTTGAAAATGTAACTATTTTGTTGAAAATTCATCTTTTTGGATGAATTTAACTATTATTTATTTAAAATATTTGAAAAAAATATTAACTGTTACATTTTTGGTTGAGAATTCATCTTCTACAGTTGAAAATAACATTTTTGTAAAAAATACAAATTTTTGAGTTCAAAAATAAACTTTTTGTGGATTTTTTTGTACCTTTTTGAATAAAAAATCTTTTTAAATAGAAACGATAATTATTTTGTTGAAAACTCGTGCTTTCGGTTTGAAAATTCATCTGTTTCGGTAAAAATTGGTAAAAATGAGAATTCATCTTTTACGGTTGAAAATAAAATTTTTTGTGAAAAATTCAAAATTTTCAGTTTAAAAATCAACAGTTTGTGGATTTTTTTACCTTTTTGAATAAAAAATCTTTTTAAATAGAAAAGCTAATTATTTTATTGAAAAATCGTAATTTTGGCTTCAAAATTCGACTATTTTGCAGTAACCTCGTCTTTTTGGCTTAAACATTTAACAATTTTGTTGGAAATTTATGTACATATTTAGTTAAAAATAAGTCTTTCTTGGCAAAACATTAACTTTCTTGGTGGAAAATTATTATTTTTTTTTGTTTGAAAGTGTAATTATTTGGTTACAAATTTATGATTTTTGGTTGCAAATCCAACTATTTGGATAAAAGTTACTTTTTCGAAAATTAATTTTTTCCAGATTTACATATTTTGGTTGTAAATATAGTTTTTAAAAAATTGGCTTTGCTTTTGTTTGAAACTAACTCATCACTATTCTATTCTTTTTTTTTTTGAAATTGTTGAAAATTTGTTGGAAATGTTGGTTGAAAATTTAACTATTTTGATAAATTTATCCTTTCAGGCCGAAAATATAACTGTTTTATTGAACAATCACCTTTTTAGTATGAAAAATCCTCTTTTATGGTAGAAAAGTCTTTGCTTAAAACTTTTTTTCAATAAGTTTAGGCATAAGCGCTTCGAGTTTGTAACCATAAAGCCGGGCTCGTTTTCTGCTGCCATCATTTTCTGCCAATTTCTTTTTTCATTAAATTTTTTTTTTATTTGAATTGACTATTAGATTTATTTAAATTAGAAAAAATATTAATTCGTAACCATTCGTCTTAAATAAAAAATGGGATTTTTAACCTACACCACTTTTACTTCAACAAAAGTTTTTTTAAAAAGAAAATTCACGTTTTTTCATTTAAATGAACATTTCTATTTTGTTTCTTAGTATTTTAAAATAAGACCTAAGTAAAAATAGTATAATAACCAAAAAATAAATATTCAAATATAAAGAAATAGTAAAATGGAAGTATAGTTACAAAAGTTGAATGCAAATAAAAGAAATTTTCTATTAATATTATAATGTTCATAATTTGAAATTAGAGTTATGACTAATTTTTTCAACACAAAATAGCATAAGGAATTAGAATTTTTCAAGGACTTCGTGGCGCAGACTTATCCTTGAAATATTGGTTTTTTAGAATTAGAAGTAGAAAAAAAACTTAAAATGCAATTATTTTGTTGAAAATACATCCCTTTCGCTTTAGAGTTCACTTATTTGATTGTAAACGCAAATTTTTGGTTGATAATTATTTTTTTAATACAACAATTTGGTTAGGAATTTTTATTTGCAGGTGAAAAAATCAACTATGCGTTTCAAAATTCAACTATTTTGTTAAAAAGTTATTTGTTCTTCGAAATTTCAACTATTTTGTTGAAAAATCGTCTGTTTTGATAGAAAATTAATCTAGTCTTTCTTGAAATATCAAATATCATATTTTTTGTTGAGAATTAATCTTTTTTATTTAAAATTCCACTATATTCTAAAAAATTAGACTTTTTGGCTTGAAAATTCAACTATTGCTTGTTTGAAGTTTAAACTTTTTTATTCAAGAATCTGACCATTTGGTTGAAAATTTAACAATTTTGTTGAAAAGTCTTTCCTTTCATTTGAAAGTTCAACTATTTGATTGTAAATGAAACTGTTTGGTTGATAATTAATTTTTGTTGTTATTAAAAATAAAAATTTCGTTGAAAATTCATATTGACAGGTTGAAATTTCAACTATGTAGTAAAACATTAAACTATTTTGTTAAAAATTCAAATATTTTATCAAAGTTACCTTTTTTAAAAATTTAAATTGTTTTGTTAAAAATCCGTGTTTCTGGATAGAGAATCCATTTTTTTAAAGTATTATCTATTACATTTTTGTATAAGGATTCATCTTTTTTGGTTGAATTCAACTGTTTTTCATTACGAAATTAACATATTTTTTTTTGATATAGCAACTATGATCTTTTTGTTGTGGAGAATTAATCTTTTTTATAGAAAATTCAACTATATTCTTAAAAATTCGCCTTTATGCCTTGTAAATTCAACTGTTTTTTTTATGAAATTTAATCTTAATTGTTTAAGAATCAGACCATTTGGTTGAACATTCAATTATTTTGTTACAAAAATCATCCTTTTCGCTTAAAAGTTAAACTATTTGATTGTAAACACAACTGTTCTGTTGAAAAATCGTCTTTTTGGATACAAAATTAATCTTTTCGGTTGACTTAGCAACTATTATATTTTTTGTGAATGAATTTTTTTTTTATTGAAAATTCAACAATATTCTACCAAATTCGTCTCTTGTCTTGAAAATTCAACTGTATCTGGATGAAATTCAATCTTATTTATTTAAGTATCTGACCATTTAGTTGAAAATTCAACTATTTTGTTTAAAAATTCGTACCTTTTGCTACAAAATGCAACTATTTGATTGTAAATGCAAATGCTATTTGATATTTTTTTTCAAAGTCAAATATTTATTAGTTGAAAACTCATTTTTGTAGGATGAACATTCAAATAAGTAGTTAAGAGTCCAACTATTTTGTTGAAAATCTTCTTATTTGTTAAAAATTCAACTATTTTGTCAAAAAAAAAAGTATCTTTTGCTAGAAAAATCAACTATTTGATTGCAAATGCAAATGCTCATTGATAATTTTTTTTATATAATAAAAAATATTTGTTGGTTGAAAATTCATTTTTGTAGGTTGAAAATTCAACCACGTGGTTGAAAGTTAAACTATTTTGTTGCAAATTTTATTATTTGTTGAAAATTCAACTATTTTATAAAAAAAATAGTACCTTTTGCTAGAAAATTCAAATAATTGATTGTTAATGCAAATGATAATTGATTCTTTTTTCTTTAATATAAAATATTTGTTGGTTGTAAATTCATTTTTGTAGGTTGAAAATTTAACTACGTGGTTAGAACTTAAACTACTTTGTTGCAAATTTTATTATTTGTTATAAATGAAACTATTTTGTAAAAAAATAGTACCTTTTGCTAGAAAATTCAACTATTTGATTGTAAATGCAAATGCTAATTAATATATATTTTTTTTAATTCAAATATTTGTTGGTTGAAAATTCATTTTTGTAAGTTGAAAATTCAACTATGTGGTTAAAAGTTAAACTATTTTGTTGCCAAATTTATTATTCGTTAGGAATGCAACTATTTTGTAAACAAAATTGTGCCTTTTATTAGAAAATTGAACTATTTTTTGAAAATTCATTTATGTTGGTTGAAAATTTAACTATTTGTTGAAATTCAAATATATATATTTTTAAATAGTACTTTTTGTTAGAAAATTCAACTATTTGATTGTAAATGCAAATACTAATTAATATATTTTTTTTTAAGTCAAATATTTGTTGGTTGAAAATTCATTTTTGTAGGTTGAAAATTCAACTATGTGGTTAAAAGTTAAACTATTTTGTTGCAAAATTTATTATTCGTTAGAAATGCAACTATTTTGTAAACAAAATTGTGCCTTTTATCAGAAAATTGAACTATTTTATTGAAAATTCATTTATGTTGGTTGAAAATTTAACTATTTGTTGAAATTCAAATATATATTTTTTTACATGGGAAAGAAATCGATTAAGATGGTTCGGACATGTTGAGAGAATGCCAAATGAACGACTAACGAAACAAGTGTATCAAGGTAAAGTAAATGGCAACGT
>NC_046663.1:45551879-45565000 GCF_010883055.1 Belonocnema kinseyi
CGAGAATTCTGGATCAATCTGAAAAATCTCTATCCCTTCCACACACTACTCCTTTCCCCTGCCGAGTGAGTCACGCCTACCCCGAAAGGGAAATGGCATAATGGTGTAATAAAAAAAAATAGTACTTTTTGTTAGAAAATTCAACTATTTGATTGTAAATTCAAATGCTAATTAATATTTTTTTTCTTTAATTCAAATATTTGTTGGTTGAAAATTCATTTTTGTAGGTTGAAAATTCAACTATGTGGTTAAAAGTTAAACTATTTTGTTGCAAAATTTATTATTCGTTAGAAATGCAACTATTTTGTAAACAAAATTGTGCCTTTTATTAGAAAATTGAACTATTTTATTAAAAATTCATTTATGTTGGTTGAAAATTGAACTATTTGTTGAAATTCAAATATATATTTTTTTAAATAGTACTTTTTGCTACAAAATTCAACTATTTGATTTTAAATGCAAATGCTAATTGATAATTTTTTTCTTTAATTCAAATATTTGTTGGTTGAAAACTCATTTTCGTAGGTTGAAAATATAACTACGTGGTTAAAACAAACTATTTTGTCGAAAATTTTATTATTTGTTCAAATTCAAATATTTTGTAAGCAAATAGTACCTTTTGCTAGAAAATTCAACTATTTGATTGTAAATGCAAATGCTAATCGATAATTTTTTTTCTCTAATTCAAATATTTGTTGGTTGGAAATTCATTTTTGTAGGTTGAAAAAATTAATTACGTGGTTAAAACAAACTATTTTGTTGAAAATTTTATTATTTGTGCAAATTCAAATATTTTGTAAAAGAACAGTATCTTTTGCTAGAAAATTCAACTATTTGATTCTAAATGCAAATGCTAATTAATTTTTTTTTCTTTAATTCAAATATTTGTTGGTTGAAAATTCATTTTTGTAGGTTGAAAATTCAACTATGTGGTTAAAAAATAAACTATTTTGTTACAAAATTTATTATTCGTTAGAAATGCAATTATTTTGTAAACAAAATTGTGCCTTTTATTAGAAAATTGAACTATTTTATTGAAAATTAATTTCTGTAGGTTGAAAAATCAACCGAGTGGTTAACAGTTAAACTATTTTGTTGAAATATTTATTATTTTGTTAAAAATTGAACTATTTTGTTAAAAACTCGTCCCTTCCGCTGGAAAATTCAACTGTTAAGTGAAAAATTCATTTTTGGTGATTGAAAATTCATTTATGGTTGTTAAAAATTTAACTATATGGTTGAAAATTCCACTATATAGTTAAAAATTAATTTATGTAAATTGAAAATTCAACTACGTGATCAAAAGTTCAACTTTTTTGTTGGAAATGTAATTTTTTTTAAGAATTCAACTATTTTGTTAAAGTCATCTTTTTTCACAATTTCAACTTTTTCGTTGCAAACCGCGAAATAAAAATGAAATAATAAAATCCGGACTAATCAAATACTAAAAATTTCCTTGTAATCTATAATCTACATTTATTTACGTAATACTGAAAACTCTAAAAACCAGAGTATACGAGTACATAAAAAACAAACGTCAACTATCAATCTTTCGGTAATAAAATTTATACTACCATTCAACCAGATGCAAACACATCTGCTACATTCAAAAATGAAGCTACAACTCGAAAAACTAGCTAAAGATTTACATTCACTCAACACTGAACTCGTGAAATTCTAATAAATATTTCTCTCATTCCACGATTCTCTCTTTGTGACATTTCAACTTATTTTAATGTGATGTATTTGTTTTAAATATTATTAACATTTACTAACAATAAATACGTTTTATAAAACCTACTTACGCTTATTTAAATTTCTAAGCATTATTATTTGTAAATTGTAACACGGTGTAGATAATATAAAATTTTTTTGTCGTTTACAACAACAATAAAAACTGGCAGTGTATTGGAAAAAAATATAAAAAGGGCATTTTAATAATAAGTATTTCCCAGAAACCTACCGGGTTTTAAAAAATGTAAATAACAAAATTTAACTAAATATAAATACTGTGAGTCCCAAGCCTCATCAAATATTTCAATGCAGGTCCCACAAATGCACTAAAGAGTGTATAATATACCATAACAAAAAACAAATTGGTCCTTCACAACTCAAAAAAAAAAAGTTTTATGAATTTAAAATTCAACAGATATATACAATAAATTGATAAATTAAGGCGATGCAGTTTCAACCTTAAAGCTTTGTGCTAGATTTGTCGGACTTATTTGAATCGACCGAAAATTCGTATTTTCTCGACATTTCATAAGGAGAAAGGGGTTCTTGTATTTCTCTGTTGCGCATACGATTAGCTATCACAGGGAAAAATAAATCTGGATCTTTCGCATCATCTCTACCACACATCATTATTCCAATCCAACTGACGAGCAGTCCAATCACGAACGTGATGGCGAAACCAATTGGACAGTACCACATGTACGAAATCCGATAGAGGTAGAAATAAGAATACTCTTCGTTTAAATAAGGAGATTCTTCGTTTCTGAAAAGCGATGTAAAAAAATTACTTACTCTGTAAAAAATTACAAAAATCTTCCTCAATGTTCAGGGTGGTCGCTAAAATGCAAGAAAAAAATTGCCAATCATTTAGGCCTTCTTTCTCGGATATTTTAAAAATGTTTTCCCGATTATTAAAATTAAAAATTGATTTTAAAACTCAGGGTTGTTACAGGTCTGGAAATTCTGAAAAGTCAGGGAAAACCTGAAAGAGTAATGGAATTTTCGATAAACTGAAGTTGAAGTTTATAAAATTCTGTATGAATGTTGTCCAGACTTCAGACTCTTTCATCTTTAAAAAAAGTCATATTTTTCCCTTGTTTTTAAGAAACTGCCATTGTTTTCTCGTTTTTATCGCTTAAATTCGATCTGAATTAATAGAACTCAATAAGAAAATTGAACTATTTTGGATAAAAATTTATTTAAAAATCGAATTGAAAAAAAACAATATTAAAAAAAAACAAATTTAAAAATACTAATATAAAAAATACTATAGAAAAATAAAATATACTAATATAAAAATAAATAAATACTATAAAAATACTAATATTTGGTCGAAAATTTAATTATGTTGTTAAAAGTCAAAATATTTGGTTAAAAAGTCATGTTTTTTTATCCAATATTCAACTAAAAATTAAAAATTGAACCGCTACTGGCAGAAATTGTACCATTTTTGGTTAATAACTCAACTGTTTTCTTAAAAACAAATATGTTTTTGGATGAGGATTTAACTATTTTCTTTCAAATTCATATTTTTTGTTTTAATTCGACTGTTTTTAATTTTAAATAAAAATCTGTTGTGCTTGTAATACTAACTATTACATTTTTCGTTAGCAATCATTATTTTTTAAATTAAAAACTCAACTACTTGGTTGAAAGTTGTTCAAATTTGTTAAAAATCATTATATTGGTTAAAAATTTAATTCGTTAACAATTAAACTAATAAATTTTTCATGGAAATTTCATCTTTTATTCGTTGAAAATCAACCATATTTGGTTGAAAGTTGAATAACTTTGTTACGAAATTAATTTTTTCTTTGTTTGTTAAAGATTTATAATTTTGAATTAAAATACATCTCTCCGGTTTAAAATCTGATTATTTTGGTTAATAATATTTTGTCTGCGGAAAATTCATTTTTTAAATGGAAAGTTCAATTATTCACTATTTTTGGTTGAAAATTTATATGAAAATTGAACTGTTTGGATGACAATTAAATTATTTTGTTGAAAAATCAGCTATTTCATTTTTCATTGAGAATTTAACTTTTTTCATTGAAAATTCAATTACTTGACAGAAAAATGAGCTCCTCTGTGAAAAATGAATTTTCTTCTTTCTGTTTGAAGATTCATGATTTTAGTTTAAAACTCATTTCTTTGGTTGAAAATTGAACAGTTTTGTCGAAAACTATTTCTTTTTTAATTAACTTTTTTGAATTGAAAGTCTATTCTTCCATTTTTTTAAATTGATCTTTCTAATCTAAAAATTTATTTATTTGGTGGAAAATTTAAAGATTTTGTTGAAATTATATTTTTTGGTTGTAAATTCAACTACCTGGTTAAAAGTTAAACTAATTTATTAAAAATTTATTTTTTTGCTTGAAGACTGAATCATTTGGTTGAAAATTCGTTTTTTTTCGCTGATAATTAATTTTTTTAACTGAAATTTGTACTAATCCATTTTTGTTTGAAAATTGTTCGTTTTTTCTGACAATTCAATTATGAAACGTTCCATTTAGATTTTATCCTTTGTGGATGAAAATCTAACTATTTCGATTGAAAGTTAAATGACTTCGTTAAAAATTTATTTTAACTAAGCTACGATAAAAATGTTATTATTATTTTTTTTTTTCGTTAAAAATTTGACGGTTTGGTTAAAAATTATCTGTTCTGGTGAAGAATTTAATTATATTGTTAAAAATTCGTCTTTGTAGGTTGAATCCAACTGTTTTATAATTAAAATTGAAATGTGTTTTGGTTGAAATATGAACCGTTATATTTATTGTTAAGAATTCATCTTTTTTGGTTCAAATTTCGACTAGTTTATTGATCTCTTTTTTAAAACTAATTTTTGTAATAAAAAATTCAACTATCTCTTTTTATTCTTTATTATTTAAAATTCAATTTATTTAAATAAAAAACTTTCGTTATTTTGTTTAAAGTACCACTAGTTAAAATCCGATCTTTTTTGATTGAAGATTGAACTATTTTGTTAAAAATTTTTTTTATTTGTTAAAAATTAATTTTCCTGTCTAAAAATTTAACTATTCCATTTTCATTTCAAGATTAGTCGTTTTTAGTAAACTTTGGGTGAAAACTCAACTATTTTGTAGATAATACAAATTTTGGTTCAAACATTTTTCAATTTGGTTCAAGTTTTGTTTGTCTTTTGATTGAAAAAATCTGTCATGATTAAAAATTAAATGCTTTCGTTAAAAACACGTTTAGTTTTGTTTTAAAACTAATTTTGTTCGCTAAAAATGTAATCTTTTTTGGTTAAAAATGCGACTTTTTTTATAAAAATTAAAATATTTTGGTTAAAAATTTAATTATTATGTTGAAAATTAGTGTTTTCTGGTTGAAGTCAACTGTTTAAGATTAAAAATGAAAATCTTTTTAGTACTATTGCTTTGAAAAATCGACCTTTTGGATTGAAAATTCATCTTGTTTTGTTGTAAATTAACGTTTTTATTGCATTTGTGTAACAATTTATGACATTACCGAATCGGAAAATTTAGAAAAAAATTAATCGAATAAAGTATTTTTATTTGATAAACACATTTTGATTTTATTTTATTATTATTAACATAATTTTTAATTGTTTAGATTTGGGATTTTTATAATTTGGAAATATTCCCTTATCGGAAATTTTATATTGTTACATATACTAATTAATAATAATTATTATTATCATGATTAATTGTCGGCAATATAATTTTTGTATATTTTTCAGTCGCTTCTCTAAATTTAGACTTTGAACGTTACTTTTTAAAATATTTCATTAAAAAAATTTTAATTGCAAGTGAAAGTGTTGAATTTTTATGTATAAATAACAATCCGACAAAAATTTATTTTAAACGATTTAAAATAAAAATAATTTAACTTATAATTAAGAAATATTTATTTTAAAAAAATGTAATCGTTCAATTTTTAATGTTCTCACTTAAAATTGCCTAAAATGATATAATCTTGAACATTACAAAATTTTATTGACAAATTTACAAATTTATCTACAAAAATTTTTATACTTTAATGATAAAAGTATAAAATTCAAGACTTCTTTTTGAATGCATTAATTTGCAGTTGAATTTTGATTACTTTAAATGAAAAAGTTTTCAACTGTCAGATTTCGAATTTTTTTATTTAATAACCGTAAAAAATGTCGAGAAACCTGATAAAAAGTGAGAAATACGGGGCATTTTTTTCTTTCATTAAAACAGCTACCCTGATAATTTTCATAAAGTGATTCTGTTTAAAAAAAATCTTACCTAGTTAATGCAGCAACATTTTGAAGCATATTCGAAATATCCGAAATTAATTCTTTAGTGTCACATCCATAAGTAGAGACTGGTAAGGTGGGAGGCGCTGGTCTCGGCTGCCCAAAAGCGATCCAAAATGAAAATACTAAAGCTGTCATAACACCGGTAATCGCACCGCGTTGACTAGCTGATTCGCAAAGCATGCCTAAAGTGAAGATTCCCAACAATGGACCACCGACGACACCAAAAATTGTTAAACTAGCCTGGAATTTAAAAAAATTCTATTTTTATTCTAAAATCCCTTTTTAAATGGACGGCGGCCTCAATAATGAGAAAAAATGAAGAAGAAATTAAAAAAAAAGGTTTTAATCGAATAATTTCAAGAAGATTGTGTATTTAATAATTGGAGATGTAACACTCTTCCTATTCTCAACTTTTCCCATTGTTTAAGAATGTCTCTTTTTATCCTTAAAAATTATTCTTAATAATTAATTAATAGAATTAATAGAATCCATTACGAAAATCCAACTATTTTTCGTTTAAAAAGTCTACAATTATATTTTTGCTATCAGAATTCAATTATTCTGGTTACAAATATGTACTACTATTGGGTAACAAATTTAATTATGTTGTTGAAAATTTAACTACTTTGTTAAAAATTCATATTTTTTCAAATCCAAAATTTAAATAAAAATTTCAAATTGTACTACTTGATTTTTGGCTCAAAATTCGTATTTTTTATAGAAAATTCAACTATTTTGTTAAAAACTTAGATTAAAAACTTCAATTCAATTATTTTCTTTAAAATTTATGTGTTTTGTTGAAAACTCAACTATTTTATTAGAAAGTCATATTTTTTGGTAGAAAAATTCAACTGTCTTCTGAAAAATTTGTCTTTTTGTTTAGAAATTTCCACTATTTGGTTAGAAATTCCCAATATTTCGTTGAAAATGCGTTTGTTTTGCTTAAAAGTTTAACTATTTGGTTTAAAAGTAATCCTTTTTGATCCAAAATTTAAAAAAATTACAAATTAAACTACTCCATTTTTGGCTGAAAATTCATATTTTTTAGTTGAAAACTCAACTATTTAGTTGAAAAATTACGTGTTTTGTTGAAAGTTCAACTATTTTATAAAAAAGTCTTTTCAACCATTTGGTTCAAAATTCATCTTTCTTGGTTGAAAATGAACTTTTTTGTTAAAAATTGAACTATTTTACCGAAAAATCATCGTTTTTTATTGAATTCAACTGTTTTCTAATTTAAAATTAAAAATTTAATTATGTTGTTGAAAATTCAACTATTTTGATAAAGACATCGTTTTTGGTGCAAAATCCAAATAAAAATTAAAAATCGAATTTTTGGTTAAAAAGTCAACTATTGTGTCGAAAACTTATAGTTTTTTTTATTGAATTCAACTGTTTTTTTATTTAAAATTGAAAACCTTTTTGTTTAAATATCGACTGTTATATTTTTTTTTCAGAATTCACCTCTTTTGGTTAAAACACTAATATTTGGTTAAAAAACAAATTTTTTTGTTCTTGAAAATTCAACTATTTTGTTGAAAATTTAATTATTTTATTGAAAATTTAACTATTTTGTTAAAAATTTAACTATTTTGTTAAAAAGTCTTTTTTTATTGGTCGAAAAATTAAATTTTTTGTTGAAAATTTATATGTTAGGATAGAAAATGCGTTCACTTTGGTATAAAAACCAACTATTTGGCTGAAAATTAACTTTTTAGCTAGAAAATGTTCAAAATAGGGTTATTATACTGTGTTAACTCTTCAGTTTTTGTTTGCAAAAGTCTACTGTCAAGTTAAAAATTTAATTATTTTGTTAAAAATTAAACTATTCTCTTGAAAAATCATCTTTTTTGGTATAAAGTTTAGAAAGTTCAACTATCATCTGAAAAATTAATCTTTTTGGTTAAAAAATTTTACTATTTGGTTCAAAATCTCAATATTGTATTGGAAATTCGTCTGTATTCTTTTCAAGTTCAACAATTTGTTTTAAAATTCTCCTTTCTTGGGTGAAAATTAACTTTTTTTATTTAAAAATTGAATTATTTGGTTCAAAATTGCAATATTTTGTTGAAAATTCGTCTGTTTTGCTTGAAAGTTCAACTATTTGGATGAAAATTTATTTTTTTTTGGTCGAGAATAAACTTTTTTGTTGATAATACATCCCTTTTGATAGAAAATCTTTTTCGATTAACCATTCAATTTTCGTTTTCATTCATAGTTTTTGATTAATTTCAATGAGTTTTTTATTTAAAATTAAAATCATGTTTTGTAAAATATCATCTATTATATTTTTCGTTCAGAATTTATCTTTTTTGTTTAAAAATGCAACTGCTTTGTTAAAAGTTAATCTATTTTGTTAAAAATTAATTTTTTCGGCTGAAAATTCATCTTTTGGTTTGAAAAAATAACTATTTTCTTGAAAATTAGTTTTTTTTCTTGAAAATTTATCTTCTTTAGTGGAATTCAACTGTTTTTCATTTAAAACAAAAAACTGTTGGTTGAAATATCAACTATTTTAATTTTCTTTGAGAATTCATTTATTTTTTTTTTAGAAAAATCATTTTTCTTGGTTGAAAATGAACTTTTTCGTTCAAAATTCATCCTTTCAAGTTTCAAAGTCAATACATTTCTAAAATATTAGATTTTTAAATTAAGAACTCAACACATAGTGAAAATTTATACATTTTAGCAGAAAATATTCTTTGTTTAATAAGTTAACTTTTTTTTGTTGAAAATGCAATATTTTTTCGACATGAAATTTTAAGAATATAAAGAATTTCATATTGAATTCAATTTCATACCCACATTTTATTTAAAAGAATTAATTACCCTATTATTCCCCTATTTTCATTTAAAAAATCACCATATTTCCCCTTTTTTTAAGATCATTTTGTCTGATTGAAACACATTTGAAACTTAAACTCTTAAAAATCTGGATGCTTTGAATCTGAAATAAAAGTTTCTGGGGTTTTATATAAAAAATATAGATAATTAGTAATATAATAATGAAATATAAAATATTCACTTGAAGAACTCCTCCCAAATATTGAGCCAAGAAAGCTACAGCGATGCAGAGAAGCCCGAAGATGAAGGCAAGAATTTTTCCAGTATAGAGGGACATCGAATCGGGAAATTCTTCGTCTTTAATTTTTCTATAAAGGGGTTTGATATAATCTTCTAAGCTAACTGCGGATAAGGAGTTCAAAGCTGCGGAAATCGAACTTAATCCCGCACTGAAGATACCTAAAAGAAATCACAAATTAAAATTAAAAATAATAGCCAAGTTTGAAAAATTTTGGAAAACTCTAATGAAAACATTTCTTAACATTCTCCTTTTTAAGGAATAAATTTTAATACTGGTTTATGAATTACTAATTAGATAGAGAAGTTAACAACAATGTCTTCAATACTAATATTTAAAAATATTGATTATATTTCATTACCTAGTTCTCGAGATTATAACTTGTAGTACCATTTTGGACTACGTGAAAGTCACACCTTGGGCGCTATAGGAAGAAAAAGTCACGTGATCCCCTCCCTTAACCATAATGATTATGGTTAAGGGAGGGGATCATTTTATGTGTGCGTGAATGTTAACACCTTGAGAGAGTTGAAGCGTACATTTTCGTTCATAATGGCAAATTATCGAACGAAAGATGAACAAAAATAGGAATAGAAAAGTGTTTGAGGACGACGGCGACGAGGAAGACGACGTAGCGCGAAAGATTAAGAGGTTTCATGAGTGTGCAACTGTCCTCGGAATTAACCTCCCAGCACCTCGTGGTGACGAGTCTGAGGAAGACTTTCTGCGTAGATTACAAAGCTCCGTTCATCAGCAAAAGACAAAATTATGTTAAGTAAAAAATCAGAACATAAAATAAAAAATAAATTTAAAGAAAGGAAAAAAAAATGAATTGACACAACCTCAAATTGATGAATTTGCACGAGAGGCAAGTCAAATCAAAAGCTACCTGGTGATCTTGCACGAGAGGCAAGACAAGCCAGAGTTCAATCGATAAGCTTGCACGAGAGACAAGATATCGATAATAAATATATAAATACATGATAAAGAAAGCAAAACTTATCCTCCTTCCTTTCTTTTATTGTCCGTAGAAGACAACGACCGTGGACTGCGTCACAGGGGGATTCTGAAAATGAGGAAGCACCCATTATACAGGAAAACGAAGAAAATGGGGAAACTCCCATTTTACAAACAAATAAAGAAAATGTCGAATTAGACGACGAAATCCTCGAAGCCTTGGGCGACGACCCCGAAAAATGCCTTAGGGCAAAGGTGGTCATCCACCCCAACCTAATGAAGAGGTGGATGGCTATCAAAGAAAAAGGCCTCGACCAAGAGCTCGCAGATCAATTTTTGAAAAAGTACCCGGACTCCGGAATATTGGAAACACCAGCCTGCAATGCAGAAATTAAATTTACCCTCTCTGAGTCGGAACAAAAGAGAGATGAATATTTCGTGAGATACCAGAAAAGACTGGCTTCCGCGGTAGTCGCCTTAGGTACCGCACTCTCCACCGTGTTGAATAACCCCACGGGTGATTTCGACGTGTGGCAAGTCATCGAGCAGTTTAGTGACGCCGGGAGATTAATGGTGGGACTACATCACTACTTACGGAAGCCAGGATTGCGTTTATTCAACCAGGCCTTACCAAACCCGTCAAGAATGTCATCAAAGAGAATAAAACTGGGAAATTTCTATTTGGCGAGAAACTGTCCGAGCAGTTCAAAGAGGTCAGGTCGATAGGAAAGATTGTCCAAACTCTGAGGAAGTCCCCTATGAATAAGTTCAAGACATACAAGTGGCCTGCGAGACAGATGAATTTAAACTGGAAAAACTAATGCCAAAAAGGCAACAACTGGCACTCGCAATCGAGAGGACAAGCGAGACGACAACCATCGAGAGAAGGGTACTCGAACCGAGTTTACAATCACGGACTTCAACCCTACCAGAGTCAAACCAAGAGGGGAACTCCCAACAAGAAGTATTAAATGTAGGTACAGTAGCAGGAAATTTAAAACGTTTCGTAACACAGTGGCACGAAATTTCAATTGATAGCTTTATATTGGAGGCCATATCAGGGTTTAAGATCAGTTTTCACGAAAAACCTTTCCAAACAGTTCCTCCTAAAATTAAAGATCTTTCAACACAAAAAAAGGGCATCGTTGGAAAAAGAGATTGGAAAATTATTAAAGACCAAAGCTATTCGCAAATGTGATCCGGTTCAAGATCAATTTCTTTCTCCGTTCTTCCTCGTAAGAAAGTCAGACGGTACAAATCGTTTTATCATTAATTTAAAAGAGTTAAATATGTTTATTACCACGGAACACTTTAAGCTCGAGGATCTTAGAACAGCGGTAAAAATGTTGACACCCGAAACCTTAATGTGCACGATCGATTTAAAAGATGCATATTTCTCGGTGCCGATTCACGAAAATTCCAGAAAATATTTGAGATTCAGTTTCGAAGGCCAACTTTTTGAATTCGTATGTCTCCCCTTCGGACTATCCGTGTGCACTTACACATTCACAAAAATAATGAAACCTGTTTTATCGATACTCAGAGAAAAAGGATTTGTTTCGGTTAATTACTTAAATGATTTCCTTTTGATAGGTAATTCCTACGAAGAATGCGAAAAGAATGTAAAATACTCATTAGGAACACTAGAGTCCTTAGGTTTTGTCATAAATTACGAAAAATGCCAATTAGAGCCGCGAAAAGTTTGTAAATTTTTAGGGTTTTTACTGAATTCGAAAAAATTAACTGTGGGATTCCCGATAGAAAAAAGGAAAAAAATTAAAAAGTCTTTACTCAAAGTCAAAAAACAACGAAGCACAAAATTAGAGACTTCGCACAATTGATCGGGAATTTAGTTGCAGCATGCCCCAGAGTAGGATTAGGTTGGGCTCATACAAAAATTTTGGAGAGAGAGAAAATCTTAGCCTTAAATTTGACCAAAGGGGATTACGATTCTATCATGAAAATCCCTTACTCAACTCATGAAGAAGACTGTTGGCTCAATAATATAGATTCGACTTATAATCCAATTCGTACCGGGAGTTACGATATGGAAATTTTTACAAATGCATCTACATCCGGTTGGGGGGCCTGGTGTAAAGGGAAGGATGTATTCGGATTGTGGTCGGCCACTCAGAAAAAATTGCACATTAATATACTCGAGTTACTTACGGTGAAATTGGCTTTAGAAGCCTTAGCAAACGGAGAAAGAAATTGCGAAATATTGTTAAGAATAGATAACACTACCGCAGTGTCTTATGTTAATCGGATGGAGGGCGAAAAGTACGAGCATTTCAACACCCTGAGTAGCGAAATTTGGGAGTGGGCAGAAAGGCGAAATAATTGGCTATTTGCATCTTATATCTCGACCGCTGAAAATGTAAGAACTGACCAGTTATCGCGAATAAAAAATATAGATACAGAATGGGAGATTTCAAACTTAGCCTTTCAGGAAATTTGGCAATCCAGAGGTCCACTTATTTGCATCGTATTATAACAAAAAATGTAACAACTTCGTATCGTGGTACCCTGAGAAACAAGCCTTGGCAGTCAATGCTTTTACTATTAACTGGTCAAATCTTTTTTTTCTATGCCTTTCCCCCATTTTCCCAGATTTCCAAACTCTTTTAAAAAGTCATTCAGAATAGAGCTCAGGGAATTGTATTATTGACAAATTGGCCCACACAACCCTGGTATCCGATCTTTAAGTCACTGCTTACGAGTGAAATATTGTGCTTCGGGCCAAATAAAAATTTAGTTTCGTCTCCTTTCAGGACAGAACATCCCCTGAGCGCGCGTCTTTCTCTAATATCAGGGATTACCTCAGGACGGCATTTAGACTTAAAGGTAGCCCGGTGGAATCATTAGATTTGATGATTACATCACTATCCAGCTCAACGTTGAAACAATATGAAGTAGGCTTTAAAACAATGGTGGGGTTTCTGTAAAAAGAAGGGAACCGACCCTTACGACGTACAGTCTGTCAAGTTAAAGCGTGGGTGGCTTTACTCACAGTCGGTAAGGTGTATCGACATGATTTTGGTGTCAAAATATTAAGAAGAGCTCCCTCTTTCA
>NC_046663.1:45565100-45613769 GCF_010883055.1 Belonocnema kinseyi
CTCGCTTTTATCTCCCTTTCTCTTGTATATTGGTACTATAATCGCTTCTTTCCAATCGTCTGGGACGTCTCCCATCTCGAAACATAAATTTATCAATTCGCAGACTCTATGTGGTATGTTCTCGCCACCGTGTTTAAGCATTTCAGCATTAATACCGTCTACCCCAGCAGCCTTACCGTTTTTCAAGTTCTTAATTATATCCCTAACCTCAGTTACACAGATTTTTTCAATTGAGTTTTCCAACGCATCGTGTTCAACATCGCAGTTGTGTTGTCCTATAGCTTCGTCTCCGAATTATCTCCTAAAATAGTCTCTGAAAGCCTCTAGTATTCCATCTGCATCATATACCATTTCCCCCCTACTATTTCTCATGTTGACAATTTCTGTACTTTTGTTTCCTTTCATTTTTTTATAAAGTAGTTTCCTGCTTCCTAAATAATTAAAATAAATGAAATAATTCGTTCCTATTATGTAATGAGAAAGAAAAAGGATGTCGATTTTGAATAAAATAGTATTTTTGTTCGCTGAAATTTCTGGTGACTCTAAACATCTACAAATTATAATATCGAGAACGAGGTAATGAAGTATAATTAAAAGATTAAACGAACTTACCTGTAAGTGAAGTTCAATCGTAATTATACGAAGAACCTCGTTCGAAGAGATTATAATCCCTCCCAACAATAACTTAATTACCCACCCAATCTCTTCGAACGATAGAAATTTCAGGAAAAAAAAGCTCTAAATGAATGAGGATTATGGTTAAGGGAGGGAATCACGTGACTTTTTCTTCCTATAGCGCTAAAGATGTGACTTTCACGTAGTCCAAAATGGTACTACAAGTTATAATCTCGAGAACGAGGTTCTTCGTATAATTACCATTGAACTTCACTTACCGGTAAGTTCGTTTAATCGTTTAGTTAAAAATATAAATGATTATAAGTAGATATTCAAAATATTTTTAGGAAGAAAATACAATATAATTAAAAAATTATTGAGCTATTTTAAATTATTAAATTAAAAATATGAAAATTTGAAGATAAATCTTTTTTATCTTACGATAAAATTATGTTTAGAGGTACAAAATGTATTTGTAATTTAAAATATTCAACCCAATTGTCTTTAGGTACATAGATTATTGATACAATATTACAAAAGTATTCAATTATTTATGTATGTTTAGTTTTATCAATTTTATTTTCCTGTCGACAAAATTTGGTAGAAGAAACTAGAATTAAGTATTTTTACAAAAATCAGGGAATTTCTATACGAGGCACTTTAAATGACTATAAAGGATAATAAATTTTTAATTAGAAAATCTGAATTTATAATTATTTTATTCTGATTATAAAAGATTCTATGTTGAAAATGTTTCAAGATTAATATTCTGATTTCTGAACATTAATCTTCAGGGAAAATGAAATATTGATCAGGAAAAAATTGGAGAAATTAAAAAATGAAGTTTTGCGGTCAAACTAATAAAATATTCTTGTTAGTGACTTATTTACGTTGTATTCCTATTTCTTTCTTTTTTGCAATTACTACTTTCTGATGATTATATTTTTTCATAAGAATTTTATTATTTGTTTGAAAATTCCACAATTTTGTTAAAAAGTTATGCTTTTGGGTTAAAAATTCAAATATTTTGATGAAAATTAACTTTTTATTGAAAGTTTAACCATATTTTTTATTATCGTCTTTTTGGTTTAAAAATGCATTTATTTTAATAGAAAACTTATCTTTTTGGATAAAAATGAAATTATTTTGTTAAAAATTCAGCTTTTTTTTATTAAATTCAACTATTTTTTATTCGAAATTTAAATATTTATGGGTTTAAATATTTTTTTGGTTAAACATTGATATACTTTTGTTGACATGTTAAAAGACTTTGTTAAAATTTTGTTTTTGTTTTTTGTTAAAGAGTCCTAATTATAAATGAAAATCTCTGGTTCAAAATAAGTAGGTACGTTTTTTTTGGTAAGAAAATAATTTTTTCAACTGAAAATTGGATTAAAATTAAAATTATACATTAAAAAAATTTTAAATAATTGAAAATTGAATGATCTACATTGTAGATTTATCATTTTAGTTCAAAATTTACTTCTTTGGTTGAAAATTTCACTATTTTGTTGAAAATTCCTTTTTTTAAATTACTTTTCTTAGGTAAAAATTCAAATACTTTGTTGAAAATTTTTTTGCTTTATTTTGATTGATATATTAAACGGTTTTTGGTTAAAGTTTATGATTAAAAATTCAACTATTTTGAACAAAACTTTTTGTTGAAAATTTAACCATCTTTTTTAAACATCGTCTTTTTGGTATAAAAATGCATCTATTTTAGTAGAAAACTGATCTTTTTAGATAAAAATGCAACTATTTTGTTACAAATTTAGCTTTTTTGATTAATTTCAAACTATTATTTATTGAAAATTTTTATATTTTTGGGTTAAAATTTTAAATATTTCGTCGCTTAAAAATTGATATGCTTTTGTTGGAGTGTGAAAACAATTTATTAAAAAATCTTTTTTTGTTGTTAAAGATTCCTAATTTTAAATGAAAGTTTATCTCTGCTTCAAAATAAGTACGTTTTTTTTGGTTAAAAAATAATTTATTTAACTGAAAATCGAATTATCCCTATTGAATATTTATCATTTTAGTTGAAAATTTACTTCTTTGGTTGAAAATTTCACTATTTTTTTTAAATTCCTTTTTTTTAATTACTTTTCTTGGGTAAAAATTCAACTATTTTATCAAAAACATTTTTTTGGTTAATATATTAAGCTGTTTTTAGTTAAAAATTCAAATATTTTGATCAAAATTAACTTTTTGTTGAAAGTTTAACCAAATTTTTTAAATATCGTGTTTTTGGTTTAAAAATGCATATATTTTAGTAGAAAACTGATCATAATTTTAAATGAAAATCTATGGTTCAAAATAAGCAAGTTTTTTTTGGTTAAAAAATAATTTTTTTAACTGAAAATTTAATTATCCCAATAGAAGATTTATCATTTTAGTTTAAAATTTACTTCTTTGGTTGAAAAGTTAACTATTTTGTTGAAAATTACTTTTTTTCTAAAATTACCTTTCTTGTGTAAAAATTTAACTATTTTGTTAAAAAAATTATTTTGTTCTTTTTGGTTAATATATTAAACTTTTTTTGGTTAAAGTTTATTCTTTTTTATTTAAGAATTCAACCATTAGGTTTAAAATTCATCCATTTGGTTTAAAGTTCTATTATTTTGTTGAAAATCAATCTATTTCGTTTGAAAGTTTAACTATTTGATCGTACATGCAACTCTAGTTAATTTTTGTTTAAAATTTAAACAGCCTCCTGTAACCGAGAGTTGAAAATGGCCAATGTGTTGAAAACGGCCATGTGGCGGCGCTAGTAGTAACTTTTTTCTGGATTTTTCTCATAGTATTTTTCTGATTTTTTTTTTATCGAATCATTTCCATTAATTATCGCTCTGGTATGAAAATCAGATTATAAAAGTGAACTCAGAGAACACCTGAAGACCCTGAATAAAAGAGTTAGAAGCGTTTTAATCATTATGAAAGATCTGAGGAAAAATAGTTTCGGTTTTATCTTCAAAGAATAATTTTAAGTTTAAATATTTTAAAATGTGGGTTAAAAGAATATGGAAGACTTTGAGACCATTTTTTTTTAATTTTTCAAGATTTACAAATTTTTTAGGTAAACTGAATTTTGTCAGGGTGTGAAAAAATGTTCTTAAAATTCATATGAAATTTTTTAATGATTGTTTTGCAAGGAATTATAAGAGAAAATCGAAAAAATATCACAAAACATTTTGAAGTATTTCCTAAAATCTTTAAAATGTGTGAAAGATTTTAAAGCAAAATTTTTCTATATAACATAATTTTAGAAAAAATTTGAGTAAGTTTAAGAGAGATTCAGAAGTTTTGAAACGATTCAAAAATAATAAAAACTTGTAAAGATTTTTTTTTAATTTTTCAAAGTTTCACGAAAATGAAAGACATTTTTTCAGGTTCCTAATAAAAATTAAAATAATTTTTTATCTCGAAAAATTAATTTGAAGAGATTATTTAAAAAGATTTTAGAAGATTTTAAAAATAGTCAAAGAAGAATCGGTAAGATTTCAAGGCACTTTTTGTTTATTTTGCAGAATAAATAAAAAATGCAGAAAAAATTTTTATCATTTTTAGAAATTGGAAGGTTTAAAAGTTCTGACATTATTAAAAAATTTTTTTTTCTTATATTAGTTTGCAAATTTTAAACAATTTTTTATTCTGAAAAATGAACTTTAAGAGAAAATTAAAAAAGGTTTTTAAACCTAACAAACGATTTACTAAAATTTCTAAAAATATTTTAGAAGATTTTAAAGCAAAATTTTTCAATATGATAAGATTGAAAAATAAAAACGAACAAAAATTGGGTAAATTCATGAAATATTTAGTAGAAGTTAAAAGAATTTCGAAAGTTTCCAAGATTCTTTTAAATTTGGAATATTTGAAAATTCTGAGAAAACTTATGGTCAGTTAAAAATATTTTCAGAAATTTTAGACGTTTTAAAAAGATTACAAATATCTAAAAACTCGGAAACATTTTCGAAAATATATCAAATATTTCTTGATTTCTTCCCAACTTCTAAAAGTTCTAAATATCTTTTAAAAGAACTCGAATTTTTCATAATATTTCGTAAAATCCTATATTATGAAAAAAATTCTTTAAAATCTTCTAGCTTCTTTTTTGACAAGCTTGAAATATTAAAAAATCTTTTAAATTTGCTCAAGAATCTTTTGAAAATTATATTTACATAAATTTCAAAGCAAGGTGATAATACTTATTTTCTTGTTCTCAATTCTCAGAATTTAATTTCAACATGGATTTATTATAGCACTTCAGAAAATAATTTTCGAATAATTGTCAAAAATAAAAAATATTCGTTAATAGTCTTCCTTTAAGAGTGACATACAAAATTTAAAATATATAAGCTTCGTTACAAAGTTAAGAGTTCGTTATTTCATTGTAATAGAAAACAATATTTTAGGATTCACCATATTCCTTGTTTACCATGTATAGATATAATAGTTATATTTATTATATAGTAGCATTATATTTTAAAACAGCAATATAAAAAAAAATAACTCTTCATCCATATATTTAAAAGTGTTTGAATATCCGGAACTAACACACAATAACGAAAAAATTAATTAAAAAGTCATAAATTAACAATAAAAAAATATTGCCGAATTATAAAATAAATTAATTGTTACATTCCCATAAATATTTATATTCCTGATATTTAAGTTTGAGGAAATAAAAATTTTTCCGAATATAATTAATAAATTATTAATTAAATTGTTTGCCTTATTTATAATTATATTAATAGCTCATAACTTAATAATCAATTAAATATTTTCAGCAGTTATAAATTTCGAGAGTTGAAATATTTCTGGGAATTTTTAATAATTCGTTTATTTTAAAAGTCGGTTTTTAAGTCGGTGAATGTTAGTTTCGGATATTTTTAAATTCAGGATTTTATTTGTTGTCAATTAAAGATCTTGTAGTTATTTGAAATTTGAAAAATTTTATAATTTGATAAAAATAAATATTTTTGGCAGTTTTCAAAATTCATTTGTGTATTTGTTATTTATTTTTCTAAGTTCTGAATATCCATGCAATTTTTGTGATTGTTTGAATTGTGTCAATTATGCCGCTTTTTCCTATATTAAAGAAAATAATACGTAAGTACATAAATCTCATTAACTACCTGAATCTACAATATGAAGAAAAAATAATTTTAAGGGGGTTATCATATTTATTTTGTAATTTTTATGCATTTGTCGGATGGTAGTGCATGGTTTTGTAGAACAAAGTTACTACTAGCGCCGCCATACGGCCGTTTTCAACTCTCGTGACACATTTTTTGCATTGAATTTAACTAATTGTTAAAAAAATCATCCTTGTAGGTTGAAAATTCAAATATGTGATTAAAATTTCAACTATTTTGTTTAAAATTCAAATTTTTTGATAGAATATTAACCTTTTTTATTGAAATATCAAATATTATATTTTTGGTTGAGACTTCATCTCTTTTTTTGTTAAATTCGACTGTTTTGATTTTAAGTTAAAACCTTGTTTTCGTTGAAATATCAACTACTATATTTTTTGTCAAGAATGGTTTTTTTTATTATTGAAAATTGAATAATTTGGTTCATATTTGAATTGTTTTTGGATGAAATTTAATCTTTTCCATTTAAGAATTTGACAATTTGGTTGAAAAAACAAGTATTTATGTAAAATGTCTATTATACTGTTGAAAATTCCACTACTTAGCTGAAAATTCGTCCTTTTGGATTGCTGGCTTTTTGGAAATTAAACTGTCTTAAAAACTTCAATTATTTCGTTGAAAATTCATTTTTGAAAATACAACAATTTGGTTGCAAATTTAAATTTTTCGTTGAAAATTTAATTACTTTATTGAAAACTTAGCTATTTTTGCAAAGCCATCTTTTTTGGTCGAAAATTTAACAGTTTCGTTAAAAATTTGTCCTTTTTATGAAAAATTAATCTTTTTGGTTGAAATACATAAATTCGAAAGTTTGAAATTTCAACCTGGAATTTGATTGTTGTATTCCGTCTATGACAGAAATACTCTTTTAAAGAAAATTAAAAGGAGTAAAAATAAAAGCCAATGCTTGATTATAATATAATAAATGCTTTTATGAAATAGAATATTTCATAAAATACACTTTACTGAAAATTTTCGGATCCATTGATAAACTTTGATCGAGAGTGGGTAAACATGATTTTTTGAATAAATAAGAAAAAATAAATTACCCGCCACGAAGAGACCAGGAATTCCAGGCAAATGAGACAAAGTATCCATAACGTATAAAGGCATCAGCATATCATAAAGTGATATTCTGCCTTCTTTTACTGGATCGCAATTATAGTACTTTGAGTATATCGCTAAACCAGAAAAACTGGTCATAATAGAAAGAGCAGTCAGAATTGGCCAATTTAACCACAATGCTAGTCTCGCTGATCTCAAACTCCTAAAAATAAAAAATAAAATAAAATATTGATAAAATCAATTTAATAATTACAAAAAAATAACTACGTATAACAAAATTAAATATAAATATAATAATATTATAATCCTTTTATAAGAAACTGTATAAAGTTTTCAAATAATTTGCAATGCATTTTTAATGATTTCTACCATTAAATTTTTTTAATTAGATATGCTTAGACCATTTAAAATACATTCACGGCAATATGAAAGAGCCTAAGAAAGCATTAAATTTATTGAATAAACTATTCAAGAGTAGAAATCCCTTGAAATAAAATTTAATTTATTCTCAAAAGATGTATATAAATTTGTTAAAATCGCTTGAAATCGTATAAATGCGTTAAAATAATGAGAAATCATTTGAAATTCCTTATATATAAATTAAATTAAAATTATTTATTAAATGAATCTAATAAAATCCCTTAAAGTAAAATGCACGTGCACGAAGCAAGCATTCGACTCCCTGGATTTTTATTTTCTAATATTACGAACGTAACATATTTTAAAATCCATTTCAATTCCAATTTCAAAATTTACAAATTCCTTCGAATCCCTTCAAACTGTTGAAATCCGTAGAAATCCCTTTGAATAAACTTTAATTTATTCCCTAATCTGCTCTGAAAATTCGTTAAAATCCCTTAAAATTTTACAAAAAAAAATAAAATAAGTAGAATCATGTGAAATTAACAAATTAAAAATATAAAGTATTTAAAAATCCATAGCTACAATTTTTTTATATTAAGGGTACTACAATTCTGTTCAAAACAAAATCCCTTTAAATTACTTGAAATATTTTTAAAATATCTTAAAATATTCCAAGTTTAAGAATTTTTATTTATACATCTTTAAAGATGATGAATTTTCAATTGTAAATGCTTCAAATTGAACAGTATTTAATTCCGAACATTTACAATTAAATATTTTGTAAGTCTAAAGTATTACAATGAAAATTCTGTAATTATAATAATACACAATAAAAATTTCTTTACTTTAGAAGATATAGAATTAAAAACTTGACTTTTGATCTGCAAAATTATCCAAATTTCAGAATTTTTATTTATACATGTTTAAAATTTAAGAATTAAAAATTTAAACTTTTAAAATTTTGTATAAATTTTAATTGTAAACGTTTAAAACTGAAGAGTTTTTAATTTAAAAAAATTACAATTAAGAATTATGCAAGATTGAAGTTTTACCATATAAAATTCTCTGATTCTATTGATATTATACATTTGAAATTTCTTCAATTTAAAAGATTAAGAATTGAAAACATAAATTTTAATCGTCAAAATCTTTATAGTAGAAGAGTTTTAGATTGCAACTCTTAACAATTGTAGAACTTTGAATTGCAAATGTTTAAAGTTGAAAAGTTTTTAATATTAAAATTTTCAATTAAAAATTATGCAAGCTTAAAGTTATAAAATAAAAAATTCTGTAATTTTGATGATTTTATTACAAATTTCTTTCATTTTAAAGATTTAGAATTGGAAACCTCACTTTGATGTTTAATATCAAAATTGAGGAATTTTTATTCATACACCTTTAAATTTTACGAATTCTCAATTGGAACTTTGGAACAATGTAGAACTTTAAATTGTTAATGTTTAAAATTAAACTATTTTTAATTTTTTAAATTTAGATTTAAAAAGTTGTTCAAGTTTTAGGTATAACAATTAAAAATTCTGTAATTATGATGATTTACATTCGAAATTTCTTCATTTTTGAAGATTTAGAACTTAAAACTTGACTTTTGATCTTCAAAATCATCAAAATTTGGAAATTTTTATTTTCAAGCCTTTAAAATATAAGAATTTACAAAAGTAATTCTTAAAAGTTGTATAAATTTAAATTACAAATCTTTAAAATTGAATAAATATTAATTAAAAAAGTTTACTCCGAAAAATTATGCAAGTTTGCAGTTTTACCATTTAAAACCCTGTATTTTTAATGATTTAAATTCAAAATTTCTTCACTTTGGAAGATTTAGAACTTAAAACTTGACTGCTGATCTTCAAAATTATCAAAATTTAAGAATTTTTATTTTTTGCGTCGTTGAAATTTGAGAATTTACCATTGAAACTCTTGAAAATTTTTGAATTTTTAATAATTAAAGTTGAAAATTGATAAGTATTTAATTTTGAAAATATACTATGCACAATTAGGCAAGTTTTAAGTTTTATAAAAAAAATGTTTTAAGTTTTAATGATTTACTTTCGAAAAATCTTCAATTTGGAAGACTTATAATTGAAAAATTGACTGTTGATCTTCAAAATCATACAAATTTAGGAGATTTATTTATACATCTTTAAAATTGAAAAATCTGAAGACATTTAAAAAAAATTTGAAAAAGGTGCTCAACTAGATAAAAAAAAGTAATTATATTTGTTGATATTTGAAGAAATTCTAACTATATCAAGAAAGATTTTTTCTAAATTATTATTTTATATTATTATTTTGTCTCGATAATTGTACACATGAAATATTATAACAATTTTTGCACAAATAGAAATATTTTTAATTTTTCAAAATTAAATTTATTTAACCCTTCTGTCGCGGCTAAAAGTGATATCCAAAAAATTTGAAAATAAGCCACAGGGGTAATTCTGAACCTTACTAGGAATCGTTTTTCTTCATAGAGCAAAAACGTAGTATTTATAATGAGGAAATCAGAGGAAATAATTAATTATTGATTGACTTTATAATTTTATTTATTTATGATTATTATTGATTAATTTTAATTATTTATTAATTAAAATTGAAACCTATTTTATTGTTATTTATATATAAAATTAACTTACCTCACTGTCAGTAATCTTTGCACCTGGACTTGATTCACACCATAAAGAGATAAGAATGTGAAGAGCCCACCAATAATTAAAGACCAATACGTGTGTCTAACAGTCGGATCCAAAGAAAAGCTACAAAACAATTTAATTTATATTTTAAAAAGAGTAGTTTTGGCGAAATTTTTTCTGAAATCAAAGATAAAGGGCGGATCCAGAGTGTGGCGATATAGCTCTCCCCCCCCCCCTCACAGAGATTTAAGAAACCAAATTTAAAAACTGAAAATTTGTATATCAGGTACATAATTTCCTCTTAATTTCCTTGACAAGCTCCATAATTACCAGACCTTATTTTTAGTTTCTTTCTGAAATTTTGAAACAATTATCCCCTTTGTTAGGATTCATATGTTTTGAAAAAAGGCATTATTAACAAAATACTTGTATCCTCAAAAATTAAAGAGTTTTCAGTCAATATTGAAAAAAAGTCATAAAAAATGTAGAATTTTCAGGTGAAAAAAATGAATTTTCAACGAAGAAGATTAAATTTCTACTAATAAGGCGAATTATCAATAAAATACATAAATTTTGAAAAATATACTTAAATTTTCTAGCTAAAAAGACAATTAAAAACTAAAAAGATCACTTAAATAATTACATTTTCAACCAAAAAGATTTGCTTTATACTAAAAAAGACGTATTCTGAACGAAAAAAATAATTTTTTACCTTAACAGTTGCATTTTCAAGCAAGAAGATTATTTTGTTACCAAAAAAGACGAACTTTTAGCAAAACAACATTTATTTCTAACCCAATAGTAGTATTTTCAATTAAAAAGATAAATTTTCTACCAAAATATATGAATTTTCAACAAATTACAGAAATTATTAACCAAATAGTTAAATTTTTTAACTGAAAAGTTTCGCATTTTTAACGAGCAAAATTAGTTTTCTACCAAAAAGGATAAATTTTTAACAAAATACATACATTTTTAATCAAATACTTGAATTTTTAACGACGAAGATTAGTTTTCTACTAAAAAAGACGAATTTGTAACTAAATAGTTGAATTTTCAGTCTAAAAAAAATCACATTCTATCTAAAAATGGAACAGGTAAATTTTGCATTGGAAAAAAAATTATTTTCAATTTAGAAAAATGAATTTTTTACAAAACAGTCGAACTTTCAAACAAAAAACTTTATTTTCAACCAAACAGTTGAATTTTCAACATGAAAAAGATCAATTTTAAATAAAAAATATATTAGCCGATGATTCAACAAAGCAGATTGTAATTTATTTTAAACACAAATGAATGTAACCAAACAAGCCGAAGTTTCAACAAATTAGTTGAATCCTCAACCAAAGCAAATTAATTTCCAACGAAACAGTTACATTTTTAATTTAAAAAATAATTATTTTCTCCACAAAACAGACGAATTTAAAAAAAAAAGTACATACATTTTTCATCAAATACTTGAATTTCCCACGAAGATAATGAGTTTTCTACTAAAAAAGACGAATTTGCAACTAAATAGTTGAATTTTCAGTCGAAGAATTCACTTTTTAATAAAAAATGGAACAACTAAATTTTTAATGTAGAAAAGCGAATTTTTTGCAAAACAGTCAAATTTTCAACAGAAAGTTGAATTTTTAACAAAATAGTTAAATTTATAACAGAAAAGATGAATTTTTAACTAAAATAATGAACCTTCTACCAAAAAATGTATTTTGTAATAAACTAGTTCAACTAATGAGTTCAATTTGCAACTAAAAAGGATGAACTTTCAACCAAGAAGATTCATTTTCGACCAAATAGCCGAATTTTCATTCAAGCATTTAAATTTTCATATAAGAAAGACCAGTTTTAAAATCAAACAGTTTAATTTCTCTAAAAAGATCAATTTTCAACTATAAATTTAATGATTAGTGAATTAAAAAAATTATTTTTCAATAATAAAAAAAATGTAAACAAAATAGTTAAATTTTCAACCAAGAAAATGAATTTTCAACTAAAGAAATGTATTTTTCATAAAGTACTTTCAACCAAGTTCTTAAATCTGCAACTAAGAAAGATTAACTTTCAACCAAGAAGATTAATCTTTAACAAATGGACGAATTTTCAACCAAATATTAAAATTTTTATATAGAAAAGGCAAATTTTAAAACCAAACAGTCCAGCTTATAATCAAGAAAACATAAATTTCAATTAAAAGATAGTAATTAAATCGTAAAGTTAAAAAAAAAGTATTTTTCAATAATAAAAAAAAATCAGAAAAATAGTTAAATTTGCAACAACAAAAATTTTCAAATAAAAAAAATGTCTCTTTTTAATAAAGTACTTCAACTTTCAGCTAAGAAAATAAATTTTCAACTTATAAAGATGAACTTTCGACCAGAAGATTAATTTTTGAAAAAAAAAAATACAAATTTTAAAACCAAACAGTTCTATTGAACTAAAAAAAATAGTTTTCAATAATAATTAATTTATAAAGATGAACTTTCAACCAAAAGGATTAATTTTTTATTTAAAAAAAGGGGATTTTCAACCAAACATTTGAATTTTCAAAAAAAAAACAAATTTTAAAATCAAACAGTTCGATTGAACTAAAAAGAAATAATTTTCAACAGTATATTTATCTCGCGCTTCGTGCTCGATAATGTATTTACCTCGCGTTACGCGGTCGACTTTTCTGCACAGACTATGTAAAACTAAAGTAAAAGTATCGACAACAGTAATTTAATAATTGTGAATTCTCTTTTGTTAAAGCTCCTCCGGCTTTAACGAACACATTCTCATCACGTATCTTGTGCTTCGTACTCGAGTTTATCCCTGAAATTTTGTATCATTCCCATAAATGTATATTATTATAATTCGTAACTTGCATTGGTATTAAAACAGACGAAATTCCATCGTCCCGTTTAAAAAAAATTGAAAATATTTTTTGCAATTCATTTTTAATTCACCCAAAATTATTATTACTTTATCCTAAATTTTTTTACATTCTTCTAAATTTACTCAATTCTATTCATTCGATGAAGTTTTTAAAAGTTTTTATTTCATTCATCTTGAAGTCTTTAAAACGCACCCTAAATTTGGAGGCATTTGATCAAATTCTTTTGAAGTTTCTTTAATTTTTCTAATTAATTTATTATTCTATTCTAATTCTATTCTAATATTCTATTCTATTCTTATTCTAATTAATTTATTTTATATGATATTATCTTAAAACTATTCAGCTTCTACGTTTTTAATTTTTTAAAGAATGGTTGCGTATCAAATTCCTTGATTCATAAAGTGCGCTTTTAATACTCTGAATCATAATTTTTGTTTATTTTTCATGTTTTGAATTTCAAAATATAAATGAAAAAAAAGGCTTTTTGAAGACTAAAAAAAACTGTCAAATTTTGGTATGCTAAAAGCTAAAAAAACGGCCTGTCGTATGAAAAAAATAGGTGAAGGGAATTTTGTAGCTACGTTTTGGAACATACGCCCTTATGAATATTTTAATTTATCTTATGCCGTTTCTCCAAACAGTCAATTTCATTATTTATAATGTTATTTTTTACGATTAAAACGAAAACCACGCGTTTTATGAAGAAATTATTTCAAAAAAAATTTTAGATTTTTTTGGGTTAAACAACCTTTCTCTTATATCTTGTGTCATTTTACCAAAAATGTAATTTCTTTATATTGGATGTTGTTATTCACGATTAAAATAGAAACTACCAATCATATTAAAAAAACCATTAATAAAAATGGTTGTTCTCTACTTTCGGTAAAAAAATGTTATCTATTTATTTTTTCTTAGCTTGTATCATGTGTCGAAAAATTTAAGTTTTGTATTCTCACTGTTTTTTTTTATAAATAAAACAAAAACTACGTGTCCTATAAAAAAGTGATTAGTAACAAATTTGTAGATATTTTTTGGGTGCATAATGTTTGTCTCATAATTTTTTTCCTACCTTGCATAATTTGATAACAAAATACAATTTTTTATTACTTTTTGTTTGATCAAAATTTGAATTATCAATTTTTCGTCAAAATTCAAAAAGTTGTTATGAGAATCTTGTAGGGCTTTCGAAAATTAACATTTCACTTCTCAAGTACAATGAACAAGTGTACAGAGAATTTTTGAATCATGAAAAAATGTGGTCTCAAAAACTTTCAAAATACGTTCACTTTTAGAATTCTTATCCAAAATGGCTGACCAACGAACTTGGCATTTAGCTCAGGTCTCAAAATGTGAATCTTTGACAAAAAGTTGTGACAAAAGTTGTGATTAGAATGTACCCACGAAGCGGGCAGATTTTTTTGTTTTTTACTGTTAATCGTGTTTTTCATGATTAGAGCCAAAACTATACATCTTATCAAAAAGTGATTCATAACAAATTTTGAGATCTTTTTCAAATGCACAATTTTTGTCTCTTCATCTTTTCCCGTATTTTGCATAGTTTGGCCGAAAAATGTAATGTTTGGATTTTTCATAATTTTGTATGCTGTCAAAATATGAAATTTGGATTTTTCAAAGAAATTCAAAAAATTGTTATTATAATCTTGTAGGGTATTCAAAAAGCAACATTTTTCTTCTCTTGACTTTTTTTCATATCGTGCGTTATTTGGCCTAAAATGTTCATTTTCGTGTGTTTTTTGGAATGTTGTAAATGCTATAACTCTGGTAATTTTTGATATTATGAAAAAAGTCATTAGGATAAATTGTTCGAATTTTTGAATACTATGAATAACCGTACAAAGAATTTTTGAACTTTTAAAAAAATGGTCTCAAAAATATTCAAAATGTGCCCACTTTTCGAATTTGTATCCAAAATGGCTGGCTAACGAACTTGCACTTTAGTTTAGGACACTAAAAGAGTGTACCAAAGGCCAATCTAATAGATTAATTTTTTTTAAAGTTATCGTATTCACAGACAGACAGACATACATACTGACAGACATACAGAGTCGTAAAAACCTGTTTTTCGGATTCAAGGGGTCTCAAAACGTGGACATTTGACAAAAACTGGGGGGGGGGGGGCAAGTCTTACACAAATCTAATACCTACTCTGATGAGAATGTAAAAATTCAGCAAAATAGTTAAATTTTCATGCAAAAGAATGCCTCTTTTTATTAAATTACTTCAACTTTCATCTAAGGAAATAAATTTTCAACTTATAAAGATGAATTTCCGATCAAGAAGATTAATTTTTTATTTAAAAAAAAAAACGGAATTTTCAACAAAAAGAGACAAATTTTAAAACCAAAAAGTTCTATTGAACTAAAAAAAGTAGTTTCCAATATAAATTAACTTATAAAGATTAACTTTTGACAAGATTAATTTTTGATTAGAAAAAAAGTAATTTTCAAACAAAAAGACAAATTTTAAAACCAAACAGTTCTATTGAACTAAAAAATAGTTTTCAATTATAAAAAAAAAACAAATTTTTAACAAAATAGTAAAATATTTAACCAAAGAGTTGAATTTTCAACTAAAATAATGAATCCTCAAACAAAGAAAAAAATGAATTTTTAATAAAGTAGTTCAACTTTCTGCCAAGGAGTTGAATTTTCAAATTAAAAAGAAGAATCTTTAACAAAAATTGTACCTCATATAAGACAGTATAGAAAAATTCTTGCCCCCAACACGTCGCCCTCTCTGAAAGATTTTCTTGGATCCGCCCTTGTAAAGAAAGGAAATAGAACTTACTTATCAAACTGAATGCGATCTCCTGTTTGTGCAATTCTCCAGATTTCTGATAAACCTCCAACATTATAAGCGGCGGTCGCAATAACAACAAAAACTGCAACGAACATGAGAATTCCTTGAAAAAGATCTGTGATCAAGACAGCTTTGATTCCTCCAACGCTGGAGTAGAAAGCACAGACGAGGCCGATTATAATAATACTCAAATTTTTCGACAATCCTGTCGTTGCTTCCAAAGCTAAGGCTGGTGCGTATAAAACAACGCCCGAATATAAAAGCAGCTGGACCCAGTAAATAAAACTTGCGGTTAATCGAGCTGCCACGCCGAATCTTTTTTCTAAATACTGCAAAGAAAATAATTTATTATAGTTTTTTACAAAAATTTTGTTCTAAATATGTAAAATAATGGGGAGTAACTATTTTTTAAACTAATTAATCTTATTAATTTAGTAACAGTTATTATAAAAAAATTTTACTTTTTTAGTTACTTTCGAAATGTAATTACAAATATTTCAAAAGTGAGAACAAAACTAGGTAAATTTAAAGAAACATTAATATTTTTTAACTTAAAACCTAATTATTCCAGCTGTAGATACATAATTTTGGTTAAAAATTTTATTATTTGGTTTGAAAATTTAAATATTTTGTTCCAAATTCAATAATTTCGACAGAAAATTCTACTATTTGGTTGAAAAATAACTTTTTTTTATGAAAATTCAAATGCTTCGTAGAAAACGAGCTTTTATGGCTCGAAATTTTAACAATTTGATTGACTTTTTCTCTCTCCCGACTGACGAATCTTTCTTTTGGTTGAAAATTAAACATTTTTTTTTTAATTTTAAAATAAAATCTTTTTTGGTTGAAATACAAAATTACAAAAATTTTGTTTTAAATATCCACAATAATTGGAGGTAACTAGTTTCTTAAACTAATTAATGTTATTAATTTAGTAACAGTTATTATAAAAAATTTTTACTTCTTTAGTTACTTTCGAAATGTAATTACAAATATTTCAAAAGTGAGAACAAAACTAGGTAAATTTAAAGAAACATTAATATTTTTTAACTTAAAACCTAATTATTCCAGCTAAAGATATATAATTTTAGTTAAAAATTTTATTATTTGGTTTGAAAATTTAAATATTTTGTTCCAAATTCAATAATTTCGACAGAAAATTCAACTATTTAGTTGAAAAATAACTTTTTTTATGAAAATTCAAATGCTTCGTAGAAAACGAGCTTTTATGGCTCGAAATTTTAACAATTTGATTGACTTTTTCTCTCTCCCGACTTACGAATCTTTCTTTTGGTTTAAAATTAAACATTTTTTGTTTTTTTTTTTTATTTGAAAATAAGATCTTTTTGGTTGAAATACAAAATTACAAAAATTTTGTTTTAAATATCCACAACAATTGGAGGTAACTAGTTTCTTAAACTAATTAATGTTATTAATTTAGTAACAGTTATTGTAAAAAATTTTACTTTTTTAGATACTTTCGCAATGTAATTATAAATATTTCAAAAGTGGGACACGGAACTAGGTAAATTTAGAGAAACATTAATTTTTTTTAACTTAAAATTTAATTATTCCAGCTAAAGATACATAATTTTAGTTAAAAATTTTATTATTTGGTTTGAAAATTTTAATATTTTGTTCCAAATTCAACAATTTCGACAGAAAATGCAACTATTTGGTTGAAAAATAACTTTTTTGGTGCAAATTCAAATGCCTCGAAGAAAAAAAGTTTTCATGGCTCGAAATTTTAACAATTTGATTGACTTTTTCTCTCTCCCGACTGAATAATCTTTCTTTTGGTAGAAAATTAAACTTTTTTTTTCTTTCAAAATAAAATATTTCTTGGTTGAAATACAAAATTACAAACATTTTGCTCTAAATATCGACAATAATTGAAGGTAACTAGTTTCTTTTAACTAATTAATGTTACTAATTTAGTAACAGTTATTATAAAATTTTTTATTTTTTTAGTTACTTTCGAAATGTAATTATAAATCTTTCAAGAGTGGGACACGGAACTAGGTAAATTTAAAGAAACATTTATTTTTTTAACTTAAAACTTAATTATTACAGATGAAGATACATAATTGTAGTTAAAAATTCATCTCTTTAGATGAAAATTCAACCACTATTGGCGGAGAATAATTCTTTTTTGGTTGAAAATTTTATTATCTGGTTTGAAAATTTAATTATTTTGTTCCAAATTCAACAATTTCGACAGAAAATTCAATTCTTTGGTTGAAGAATAACATTTTTTATGAAAATTCAAATGCTTCGTAGAAAATAAGCTTTTATGGCTTGATATTTAACAATTTGATTGACTTTTTCTCTCTCTTTCGACTGAAGAATCCTTCTTTTGATTGAAAATTAAACATTCTTTTGGTAAAAATTCGTTTTTTGGTTCAATTAATTTGTTTTTTTTATTTCAAAATAAAATTTTTTTGGTGGAAATATAAAAAAATTACATTTTTCGTTGACAATTCATATTCTTTCGCTGAAAAATTAATTGTTTCAATTGAATATTTAAGCATTTAATTTTTGTTTGCAAATTTTTCTTTTTTAGTTGACAATTTACGTATTTTGTTGAAGTTTCCTCTTTTTATTAGAAAATTAATCTTTTTTCTTGAAAATTCAACTACTTGATTACAAATTCAATTTTTGTTTAAAACAAAATTTTTAATATTTGGTTTAGTATTCGGTCTTTTTGTTGATTTCCTCTATTTTTTATTTTAAATAAGAATATTTTTTGCTTGAAAATAAAAATCCTTGGTTGAAAGTTAAACTACATTGCTAAAAGTTGATGTTGTTGGTTAGAGATTCAAGTACTTAACTAGATCTTTTTTTTATTAAAAATGTTATTATTAATTTTTTTAATGTAGAAAAGTTGCCGCTTTGGCTTAAAAATTGAAATGAATTCGGTTGAGTTTTTTTTCTCTCTACTGAAGAATCTATATTTGTTGAAAATTGAACTCATTTGTTGATAGTTCGTCTTTTTGGTTTGAAAATTCATCTCTTTTATTAGAAATATCTTCTTCTTACATACCAAGTATTATATTTTTTATTGAGAATTTATCTTTTTTGTTAAAAATTGAACTCCTTAGTTAAATTTTTTTTTTTTGAAGATTCGACCATTTTGTTGAAAATTCATCTCTTTCATTAAAAATAGAACTATTCTGTTACTCAAAGTTTAACAACTGCATTTTTGGAAAATTGATCTTTTTTAAAAGAAAAATCAACTGTTTGGTTGAAAGTTTAACTACTCTGTTAAACATTAATTTTTTGGTAGAAAATTTAAACATTTTGTATAAAATTCATTTTTGTTGTTGACGATTATCATTTTAGTAAAAAATTCATATTTTTGGTTCAAAATTGAACTATTTTGTTGCAATTATGTTTTTGTTTTGTTAGAAAATTAATTTTTTAACTGTCTATTTATTTATTTCATTTTTGGTTGAAAGTTGAATTTTGGTTTTAAAATGTATCTTTTCAAATGAAAATTCATCTATTTGGTAGAAAATTCGTCTTTTTGGTAGAAAATAATAATTCACAAATTTTCCGACTTGCTCAAAACTGAAACACCATCGTTACACATTTATTTTTTTGGTTGATGATTGTTAATTTTTGTTGAAAAATCATCTATTTGGTTGAAACTGAACTATTTTGTTGAAAATTTATTTGTTCTTTTTAATGCTTTTTTTACCAAAAATGTAACTGCTGTAGTTAATGGTTTATCATTCATCTACTGGCCCTGGGAAGTTTTAAATCTTCCAGAAGTGGGAGTAAAAACTAGTTAAATCTGAAGAGCCACTTTCAGAAAGAAAAAATGAAATCCCAGAGGCATAGCATTTCATGGTATAATGTCTATATGATTGAGTTATCTAAAATTTAAATTATGATCCGCAAAAGTGGGTCATTTTTATTTGAAGTTGCGATAATAAGAATGATATGCAACGGTTTCATATCCTAAGGTTTACTGTGCGTTTTTCTTGTTACATATATCTCATAATAAATTATAAAATATAAAAGTAACTAAAAAAGTAATGATACTATCTTTTTTATAATAACTAAGAAAAAGTTATATTTTGAATCAGTAAAGGTAAAAATAACTGGTTATATTTTTCGTGATTTTTCGTAACGATAATTAGTTCTTTTTAAAAAGTAGTGTGTTGCAAGATGCAAACTAAAATATTTATTTTAATTCATAATTTTCATTCTGAATATCTTTTAACATAAAAGAATAAAACATTGAAAAATAAATTAATTTTTAAACAAATACTTAAATTTTCTACTTAAAAATACAAATTTTTTTACCAAAAATGGAACAGTCCAACTTTTAGTTGAAAAAATTAATTTTCAACACAAGAAAAAACCCAGATTTTCAAAAAAAATAGTTTCATTTTCAACCGAAGTGATTAATTTTCTAATAAAATTATAAATATTTAACTGGAACACTTAAATATACACTAAAAAGATAAATTTTTAAACAAGAAGATTAATTTTCAAATAAAAAGATTAATTTTCTGGCAAAAAATAAAATTTTTCTACAAAATACATGAATTTGTAACGAAATAGTTGAATCTTTAATTAAAGAAGAAAAATTTGCAATCAATTCGTTGAATTTTGAACTGAAAAAATAATTTTTTTTACGGAAAATGGAATAGTAACATTAATTTTATTTCATAATTTTTATTCTAAACATTCTTTAACACAAAAGAGCAAAACATTAAAAAATAAATTAATTTGGAAACAATTACTTAAATTTTCAACTCAAAAATACCAATTTTTACCAAAAATCGAACAGTTAAACTTGCAGTTGAAAAAATTAATTTTTAACACAAAAAAAAAGATTTTCAAAAAAAATATAGTTTAATTTTCAACCAACGTGATGAATTTTCAAATCAAATTATGAATATTTTACTCGGACACTTGGATATCAATCAAAAATATGAAATTTTAAATAAGTAAATTAATTTTCAAAAAAAAAAATTAAGTTTCTAACAAGAAATAGAATTCTTCCACAAAATACATAATTTTTTAACGAAATAGTTGAATCTTTAATTAAAGAAGAAAAATTTTGAACCAATTCGTTGAATTTTGAACTAAAAAAAATAAACATCTTTAACCGAAAATGGAATAGTAACATTAATTTTAATTCATATTTTTTACTTTAGACATCCTGTAACACAAAAAAGCAAAACATTGCAAAATAAATTAATTTTGAAACAAACACTTAAATTTTCTACCAAAAAATACCAATGTTTACCAAAAATGGAACATTTAAACTTTCAGTTCAAAAAATTAATTAAAAACAAAAACATATTTTCAAAAAAATAGTTTCATTTTCAACCAAAGTGATGAATTTTCAAATAAAATTATGAATATTTTACTGGAACAATCAAATATCAACTAAAAAGATGAATTTTTAAACAAGAAGATTAATTTTCAAATAAAAAGATTAATTTTCTGCCAAAAGATAACATTTTTAACGAAATAGTTGAATCTTTAATTAAGAAGAAAAATTTTCAACCAATTCGTTGAGTTTTGAACTAAAAAAATAAACATTTTAAACCGAAAACGGAATAGTAACATTAATTTTAATTCATTATTTTTATCCTAAACATCATTTAACACAAAAAATTGAATAATTAATTAATTTTTAAACAAATACTTAAATTTTCCACTTAAAAATATCAATTTTTTACCAAAAATGGAACAGTTGAACTTTCAGTTAAAAAATTAGTTTTCAACACAAAAAAATATATTGCAATAATAGTTGAATCTTTAATTAAAGAAGAAAAATTTTCAACCAATTAGTTGAATTTTGAACTAAAAAATAATCATTTTTAACCGAAAATGGAATAGTAAAATTTTTAGTTAAGAACATGAATTATAAGCCAAGTAGTTGAATTTTGAACTAAAAAAAAATAATAATTTTTAAACCAAAAACGGAATAGAGTAACATTTTTAGTTACAAAAAATTAATTTTAAAAGAAACATAAGAGTTTTCAACTAAAACAATGAATCTTCAACTGAAATAGTTGAATTTTCGAAAAAAAATGTTTACTAAAAAAATATAAATTGTCAACCAAACCGCAAATGATAAAATTTTAAGTATAAAAATGAATGTTTAACCAAAAAAAAAAAATAATTTTGCACTAAAACTATGGAATGTCAAATTGAATAAGTTATACTTTCAGCTAAAAAAATTACTTTCCACACAAAAAATAGTTAAATTTTCAAAGAAAGTGATATATTTTCAAATAAATTTGTTAATATTTAACTGGGGTAGTTAAATTTTGAGCGGGGAAAATAAATTTTTAACTGGCATTTTGCATCTTTAACTAAAATAATTGTATTATAGACCAAGAAGAGTAATTTCCAACCAAGAAAATTAATTTAAACCACAAAAAGATGAATTTTCAATTAAAAAGGTTCATTTTTCAACACCAAAATTAATAATGAAATTTTTAGCCAAAAAATAAAGGTTTAAACAAAGAGATGAATCTTTAACTAAAATTAAGGAATATTCCAACTGAAATAATAGTTGCGTTTTCAGTTTAAAAAAAAATTGTCAATAAAAAACATCCAAAGAAAACAGAAGTTTTCAATCAAATAACTCATATTTCAACCAAAGAAATTAATGTTGAATTAAAATGATGAATCTTAAAATAAATATATTATTGTAAACAAAAGAGTTTAGATTTCAACCTTATCATTTTGCTTCCAACATAAAAGAGGAATTTACAACTAGAATGATAAATATTTAACTGGAATACTTGAATTTCTTACAGAAAAGAAGAATTTTCAAACAAGAAGATTATTCTTTAAAGAAAATGATAATTTTTTACAAAAAATCCATTTTTTTAAACAGAACACGTGAATTTTCAACGAAATAGTTAAATTTTCAATAAAAAATACAATTTTTCATCCAAATTGTTGAATTTGGAACTAGAAAAGATCAATTTTCAACAAAAATGGAATAGTTAAATTTTCAGTTCAAGAAATTAATTTCCAACCAAACTGATGAATTGACTATTAAAATGATAAATGTTCAACTGGAATAGTTAAATTTTAGGCCAGGAAGATGGATTTTCAAATACAAAGATTAATTTTCTAGAAAAAAAGCAAATTTTTCATCAAGAAGATAAATTTTCGAACTAGTTTAATTTCTGAATAAAAAATATCAATTTTCAACTAAATAGTTGCAGTTATTCTGAATAATAACAAAAACCAATGAATTTTTAGGAAAATTGTTTCATTTTCTACTGGAATAGTTAAATTTTTAGTTTAAAAAATTTGTTTTTCTACAAAGAAGTTATATTTTCAACTTGAGATGAATTTTCAATTAAAATTATGAATTCAAAAATTCCCTGTGCCAAGTGAAATTATATTTCTTCACCGAAACCCTCTGTCCTAAAATAAAGTCAACTATTTTCTAAAATTCCCAGTTCCAAGAGGAGTAAGCGAATAAAATGTGAAAAATCAATTTTTTGATAAAATTGAGATAATGATTATTTCTGTATGTTTAAAATATCATCAATTCGATGATCGAACTTAAGTCAAGCGAAAAAAATCTCACAGAGAAAAAAAAATTGCAAAAGGTTTGATCTTATAATGGAAAACAATAAACATTCTATAATAAATTATTAATTAGAGAAAAATAAAATAATTTTGAAAATCTGCGCCTGTGGATAAAGTAAAAACTAATTTTTTGTAAATGAAAAAAATTATTGAAATAATGATAACTTGAATTTTTCGTGATGAGGAGTAAATTCTCGATTTTTCAATTAAATCCCCGGTTACCTTAAGACTAAATTTTATTTTTTTAAATACCTCATAAGCACTGGTGGCCTGCAGTTTAAAAAAAACAGGCAGAAATCCATAGCAGACGATTGGGGTACCGATGAAGTAGGAAATGTTTATTACGACAAACTGAGTACCGAATCTGTAATTTTCAGAAGATACTCCCAAAAGGGTTACTGCAGACATAAAGGAAACCATGAGAGCCATCCCAATCGGAAGGAAATTCATTGACTTGTTCGCTGCGTAATATTCCTGGAAAATAACAATGTATAACCTTAATAAACAAGTTTTTAAACAATTAAAACAAAACAAAGCTTAAACTGTTAAAATGTTTTCAAATGCTGTAATTTCAGGCCTCGGATTCAATTCAGAGATGAAAAATCATGTAAATAGTGTCACGAATTGGAAAAATTACGTCAAAATAAGTACACTATTAAATATTTTGTTCAAAATTTTATTATTTGGTTCAAAATTGAATTGTTCTGTTCAAAATAGTTGAATTTTGTTAAAAAGTCATACTCTTTCGTTAAAAAATCAACTGTTAAGTTGAAAATTCTTCTTTTTGGCTTGAAAATTTAACAGTTTGATATGAATTTTTTTCTTTGTTCACTAAAAAATGTTGTTGAGAATTCATCTGTTTCTGAAGGAATTTCACCTTTTTGGGTAGAAAATACAACTGCCTGGTCAAAAATTAAATTTTTTACAATTCAACTATGTTGTAGAAAATTTCTACAATTTTGTACAAAATTTATCAGTTTGTCTGCAAATTTATATATTTTATCCAAAATTCATCTTTTGTGGTAGCAAAGCAATTTTTTTGTTAAAAATGTAACTGCATGGTTGAAAATTAATCTGTTTTAGTTGAGGAATCAAGTTTTTTATTGAAAATTATTTTTTATAAATCCAACTGATTCAGAGATCAATTTTAAACTAAAGTCTAAAATGGTGAATCTTTAACTGGCATAGATGAATTTTAAACGAAAAAGAAATGAATGTTCAACTAAAATGAAAATTCTTTATCTGAAATAGTTGAATTCTAAATAAAAATATTAATTTTCAATTAGAATGATCAATTGTCAATGCAAAATTTAATAGTTAAATTTTCAATTGAAAAAAAATTCAAACAAAAAGATTAATTTCCAATTAAAATGGTGGAACATTGGATTGGAATAGTTACATTTTCAGTTAAAAAATAATATTTTTCAACAAGAAAAAAATAATATAAAAAGTCACATTTTTAAACAAAATGATAAATTTTCAACCAAAATGAATAATCCTCAACTTGAAGAGTTGCATTTCAAACCAAAAATAAGATTTTTTCAACTAAAATAGCGAAGCATCTACTGAAATAGTAGACTTTTCAACCAACAAGATGAATTTCTGACCAAGAATATGATTTTCCTACTAAAAAAATGAAATTTCAAGAAAACACATAAGGGGGGGGGGGGGGTTTCGATAAGGCCCTTTAAAAAATATAAGGCTTCCAAAAATATTTTAGAGCCTAATATAAATATAAATACACTTTTAACTGAAATTTTTAATGCATACTTCAGTTTGCAGTTGAAAAAATTAATTTTCAACCCGATAAAAAAAACACGAATTTCCAGCCAAAGAAATGAATTTTCAAACAAAAAGAATAATTTTATACCAAAGGAGATCAATTTTCAACTAAAGAAATAAATATTCAACCAAAAATGAATTAGTTAAACTTTTAAATAAAAAATTGAATTTTCAACGAAATAGTTCGACTTTTAACGAAAGAAATTAATTTTCAACAAAAAAGATTTATTTTTAACCAAAAATGGAATAGTTAAATTTTCAATTAAAAAAATGAATTTCGAATAAAAAAACAATTCAATAGTTACCTTTTCGATAAAAAAATCAATATTGTCCCAAAAAAGAAAAAAAAGTTTCAACAAAATATTTAAATTTTCAAGCAAAATATTGAATTTGAAAATAAATAATTGATTGCACAAACCAATGCTTTTCTATCGAAAGCAGAAATTCAAAATTTTTTAAAATCAATTAAAAAATTGTAAACCAATTTTTTTCAAAAAAGATCTTTTTTAAAATAAAAAATAAATTTAAAAAAATTAATTTTATTTTAAAGATTTTAAATATATTTTGCTTAATAATTAAAATATATTTAAATTAAAAATTTAAATAAAATTTGTATGTATATACAAATATTATTATAATATGAATATTCTAATAAAGGGGGTAGGGGAATAGAATAAAATAAATTAATATATGAATTAAAAATTAAATTTAAATGTAAAAAGTATTTCAATTTTAGACTATTAACTTTTATTAATTAAATTAATATAACCGTGAGGTGTATCTTAAAGTTTATGAATTTTCCTAAAATCTTAGGCAAAGAGAATTATTATAGAAAATCTAATATTAAATTTAAATTGATTAATAAATTATTTATAATAATATAGATAAATTATATATGTGCAAAATTTAGGAAGAAATTTTTTTAACTTTAAAACATTTCTAAAAATGGTCAAATTTTGGTTTTAAAGCCAAAATTTAAGAAGGAAAATGACAATTTTTTCAGGTCAATGAAGATGTCATTTTAAACTTCAATTTATATTTTATATACTTAATTATGGGTACAAAATTATTAATTTTTTAACAAGTTAAGACAGTTAGCTAGTATTTTTTGTGATAAAAAATTAATTTAAAAAAATTAATTAAAAAAAATTAATTTAAAAAAATAATTTTATTTTTAAGATTTTAAATATATTTTGCTTAAAAAATTGCAAACCAATTTCTTTTTCAAGCAAAAAAAGCAAGAAATTTTCAACAAAATTTTTAATGTTTCAAATAAAAAAAATCGAATTTAAAATAGAATAGTTAGACTTTTAAACGAAGAAGTGAATTCAAAAACAACAAAAATAATATTGTACCAAAAAGATCAATATTTAACTTTACATAGTAAAAATCTTCAATTAAAAAAGATAATTTTTTAACCAAAAAAGGAATTATTACATTTTTAGTGAAGTGATAAATTTTTAACTAAAAATATTAATCTTCAACTGCAATAGATAGATTTTAAAACAGAAAGATTAATTTTCAACTAAAATGATGAACCTTCAACTGGAAAAATTGGATTTTCAAACAAAAAGATGAATTTTGAGCTAAAAAAGAGGACATTCTAAACAAAAATTGAATAGTTAAATTTTGATTTCAAAAAATTCAAGTTCATCCAAAGAGATCGATTTTTAACTAAAATAGTGGAATATGCAACTACCATGATTAAATTTTCAGGCAGAAAAAATATTTTCAAATAACAAAAAATGAAATTCCGACAAAATATTTCATTACAGTATTTAAAGTTACTTTTACAAATGTAGAATCATTATTATTAAATTTCATATTACGATTAAGAAAAAAAAATGATTCAAATTTTCAAAAAATTCCTTCAAATTTATAGGTTTTCCAATTAGAGTGCACACCCTGTTTTAATTATTAGGATACAAGTAAAACAAATATGACCTGGGTTGATTTTGAGATCTAAATGCACAGGAAATTCATTCATTATTCATAGAAGAAAGGTCAAAGTTTAATTTCCTTTGATTGCACCTTCAAACTTCAAGGCCAATTAAAATTTACAATTTTTTGTTAAGTTACCTCTGTCGTCCTCTGTCGACCGCCAGTGAGTCTGTAATAAATACCGATTGAGGTACTCACGCAGAGCATTAATACAATAACTAAATAGTCGACCCATCCTAAAGTTGCTGTACTCTCCATAATTTTTCTGAAAAATAAACAATATCATTATTCAATTATTCAATTATTAATTGTATTTGAATTTAATATTTCTTAAACTAGAATGGACAAATTTAAAGTTTAAATTATTATATTAGTTTGGGGACAACTGAAAATTTCCGAAAAATAAAATTCCCTTCATTGTAAAATTCCAGAGTATAATGTAATTAAAACTTTTTTCAAATAAAATATGTTTATTAAAAACAAAATAAAAAATATTTTTATAGAAAAACATCTATTTTAGTGTTTAAAGTTTTTTTTTTAAATTGTTACTTGAATTTTAAATAAATACAGAGAATTGAAAAAAAATTTCATCCAGAAATATATTTTTTCCACTTACTGTTATTTTAAATTAAAACAATAATTTCAGAAACTTTAAACATTAAAAATGTGTACTTTACATACAAATATTTGTTTATTATATTTTTAATAAATAAATAATATTTGTAGCAAAAATTTATTGCTTAAATTCGGAAATTTTCTGCTTCGGATATTTTATCATTCGGCACTTTCCTGTCAGTAATTTAAATATTCACTGAAAAATCCTGAAAAATCAAATTCCCGAACGATAATATTGTCGTATAATAAGAACCCCGAAAGTTTATAATATTAACGAATTGTAAAATTGTAGAATAATAAAATTTCCGACGGTAAAATTCCCTAATTATAAAATTTCCGAATTAAATAGATTAAAATTTGTTGTAATGAAAATGATTTATTTATTGAAAATACAATAATCAAGTATTTAAAAAATTATTTTTAATGTTTAAAGTTTCTAAAATTGATGTTTGAATGTAAAATAAAAATAATTGAAAAGATTGTCATCCAGAAATATTTAGTTATCAATTATTAAAATTTTAAATTGAAACAATAATTTTATGAATTGAAAACATTTAAAATAATTATTGTATAAAAATATTTCACTAATGTATTTTTAATAAATGAAGCATATTTGTTAAAAAAAGAACAGTGTTATAATTATTTGAATTGGGAAATTTTGTAATTAGGGAATTTTCTGGTACGAATATTTTATAATTCGTCAATTTTCTGTCGGGAATATTATTATTCGGGAATTCAAACTCGGTATTATTATAAACTGTCGATAATTTTGTTATTCGGGAATTTTCCAATACGGTAATATTATTAACTTTTTGGGATTTTTTAATTATTTGTGAAATTTCCAATCTGGGAATTTTATAATTCAGGAATTTTCTTATTTGAAAATTTTCCCATTCGGGAACTTTATTATATGGCAAATTTCCAAAATTTCTCAAAAATTAACTTTCAGGGAATTTTATTATTTGGGAATTTTCCAATTCGTGAGTTTTATTATTCAGAAATTTTATTGTTCGGGAATTTTCCAAACATTTTCGAAATTTAACTTTTCGAGAATATTATTCTTTGGAAATTTTCAAATTCGGGAATTTTATTATTCAGGAATTTTATTATTCGGGAATTTTTCAATTCGGTAATATTATTAACTTTTAGCGGATTCTATTATGATAAATTGTTCGAGAATTTTATTATTAGGAACTTTTATTAAGCGAGAATTTTCCAATATGGAAATTTTAGTGTCGAGAATTTTATTTTTCGGGATTTTACAGTTGTCCTGTTTTTAAATATTTAAAAATGTTGGAAAGTGATTTCCAATTATTTAAAATTCTTAGTTTTTAAAATTATTATACTTATATTATTATTAATGCAGGGACTTCTAAGAGCAATTACAACATCTCTCAGATTCTTGAGATTTAACTAAAAGATAAAATAATTTTTTTTAAACAAAAGATAAGTATGATAACTGAATCCCTGCAATCTGAATTTTATGATTCTTCAGTAAAAAAATGTAATCTTTATTGTGAATATAAAACCGAGTTTAATACTAGATAAATAGCACAATAAAGATACAAAATTTTATAGAATTAAATTTTACATTTTCTAACTTTCTTCGAACACCTTTGACCGGTTTCTAAATGAGTTTTTAATACTTTTAATACAATAATGAAATTTAAAAACTCAACCAATTTGAAAATAAATTACGTAAAAATAACAAATATAAACTTTACAACACAACTTTGACTCAACTTATGTTATTAAATGAATGATAGATAATCTCTCTTTCAATATGACATGGCGTAAAACAAAAATAATTACTTAGTCGACTTTACAACAAAGAGGAAATAAACTATCATACACAAAATATCAGAAAAACAAAAATTTAATTTATTAAAATGCCTAATTAATAATTTATGAGCAGTTATGTAAAAAATTATAATATTTTGAAATTGTTTTTACCTATTTAATTCAGTTCTGTGAGGCTCCGTACCGGCAAAAAATTCTGACCTTTCTCCTGATGTATTTGTACTACACTAACGTTAAATTATTCTTCAGATTGCCTTACGACAGTGAAGTAGATAAACATAAAACTGAGTAAACTATAACGAAATTTTTAATTTCTGAAAGTCAACATTTTACTGATGTCAATACAAGTTTGAATATTACAAAATTTAAATAGTGATAGATCACTTTGATAAAAATGTACACGATTATCTCTTTATCTTGCAAAATTTGAAAATAAACTTCAGAATTCTTAAAGATTTTCCTACGTTACTGACTTTCAGCGATTGCGCACTTGGTTTTAAAAGCGCGTGTGGCGGTTGTGATGCAAACGAAGTTTTTTTTTCATTCGGAATGTCACGTGGACTTTCATGTTTAGAGGATCTTTTTTAAATCGTCAGCTGTAAAAGAAAAAAGAGATTTAAAAATATTAAATACCTTTTTCTTGTAATAAAACGATTTACTACTTAAAAAAAGAAGAAAATAATTTCAAATTGCCAAGGACCTTGAAGAAAGACTGTTGCAGAATTAATAAAAATACTACTTCGATCTTTATAATTTACCTTGCGAAGTAGGATGTTCTAACTTCTTTTTTTTCTCGAATTTGGATGCAAATTTCCCGGATATTTGTTCTAACCCACAAAAATATATAACAATTTAAAAAAAATTATATTTAGAGTTGGCTGAATCGAGTTCAAACTCAACACGTGTCTTCAGAAATAACCATAGAATACGAAGAAAATACTACTTTTTGAATGTCATCCTCATAAGTCTGTTTTATACGGTCCTAAAAAACCACATAAGTGAAAGATGGGTTTTGCGAGTGTTTGACGCAAAAGTTTTTAGCAATTTTCTCTTACAATAGAGATAGAAAGTCGCGGTTTTTAAAAACTATTCCACTTTTTGTACAATTTTCAAAGGGAGTAAGGTAATACTTAATTTATATTAACAAAAATAATTGTTTCAATCATTTATTATTATTTTTAATAATATTCTCTTCGAATAATGCTAGACAATTGCAGTTTGAAAAAAATTGTTCCATTTTTTGTCAAATTTTCAATTAAGCTAAGTTAAATAATTAATCAAAATTAACAAAATTAATTGTTTAAATAATTTATTATTATTAATATTCAATTTGAAAAATGTAGAAAGTTGCAGTTTTTCTGAAATTAACAACTATTTGTCTACTTTTCATAACTAATTCAATTTAGTAAAAATAATTATTTAAGCAAACAACGCAATTTTCTAGCACTTATCTAATAGAAGATAGATATAAACAATAATAAATTGTTTAAACAACTATTTTTATTAATTTGCATTCATTATTACCTCTCTAACAGAAGTGAAAATTAGACGAATAGTTAAAGATTTTAGAAAAACCGCAATTGAAAAATGGACAAAAAGTTTAAATTTTCAGAAAAAACCGCACCTTCTAGTATTATCCAAGGATAACATTATTAACAATAATAACAACAATAATAAATTGTTCAAACAATTTATTTAGACATATAATTATCAGTATAAAGTAGCATTTTATGAATTAGAAACAATTTGTATTTAAAAAAATACAAAAGTCATAATTAGCGCAAAAGACTCGCAAAACCTATTTTTTCACTTATGGGGTTTTTTTAGGAACCTATAAAAATAATTTTTGAGATTGATATTTAAAAATTAATATTTTATTCGTATCCCATGTCTGTTTCTAAAGAGAAATATTGAGTTTTAAAACAATTCAGCTAATAATGACGATTCTGAATATAATAATCAAAACCGTCTCTTTTCTTATGGGAAATACGTGTTAAACAGCATGAGACTTTTGCGGCACCTCTAAATACCATTTTGTTACAAAAAAATGGATATGTTTTTGTGTGGATTCGAAGAAATTTTCAGGCTCATCAGAGATTATTGATCTATAATAGTCTTTCTTAAATAAGAACTAATCTTTGCAAGTAATGACTGATAATATGCCCATTAGGATGGTCAAATTTTTGTCATCGAATTTTCATGCATACCGCACTGATATTTTTCGAATCTACAGCAGAATAAATTCGTTGTTTAAATGATATTTCAAGGTTCCGTGAGCCTTCCGTAAGCTTAACACGTATTTGCCATAAGAAAAATTTTTTAGTAAATTTTGTTCAGAATCGTAAATATTAGGTGAATCGAGTTGAAAATCAATATCTAGTTTTTAAATTAGCAATTGAATACAAATAAAAAATTATTTCTTAACTGTCACTCCCATAAGTCTGTTTTATAGAATCCCAAAGAAATCCCATAAGCGAAAAATTGTGTTTTGCAAGTTTTTGGCACTGATTTAGATGTTTTTGTTACTTCTTTAAAAAAATTGTTTCTAATGGAACAAATAGTACTTTCTACTGATAAGTTTATATTTACATAAACTGTTTAAACGATATATTATTGTTTATAGTAATTTTCTCATAAAATGGAGTTAGAAAGTCGCGTTTTTTTCGAAATTTTCAACTTTTTTTAAAACTTTTAAGTTAGAGCGAGGCAATTGTCAATTAAATTTGACATAAATCATTGCTTAAAATATTTATTATTATTTATATTAAAATTCTTTCAGAATAATGCTAGAAAGTTGCAACCTTTTCTAAAATTGTTCACTTTTTGTCCACTTTTCAAATAGAGTGAGGTAATAATTACCTAAAAATAACAAACATAATTATTTAAACAATTTATTTTTTTTTTTTCATAATATTCTCTTCGAATAATGTTAGAAACTTGCCGTTTTTTCTGAAATGTTCAACTTTTTGTCCACTTTTCACTTAGAGCAAATAATAATATCCAATGTAAAAAAAATAATTATTTACACAAATAATTATCTTTTATAACAATCTTCTCGTACAGCAACTCTAGATAGTTCCGATTTTTTATGAAAATTTTACTTTTGCCCACTTTTTACTTAGTAAGATAATTAATTATGCAAGTTAAAAAATATTATTGTTTAAAGCTATCTTCTCTTAGATTTATGATAGGAAGGTATGGACTTTTCTTCAATTTTCAGTTTTTCTTTGACTTTTTAGCCGGGGATTAAATATTAATATTGATTTAAACAAAAAGGCTTTCAGAAACTAGTTCAAGGGAAATGTACATTGAATATGATGCATATAGAAAATTTGAAGAATATTTCCAGTATCTATTTTATTACAGAAAAATATATTCACAAAAAAAGATATGTTTTAAAGAATGAGTTACTTTAATGTTTATTTATTACTTGTTTATAACAAAAAAGCAAAATCAAAGTAAAAAATTGCAGACAAAACTGTAACTTTCCAGCAATTACCTAAGATAGTTAGAAATAGTGGTAATAAATTATTTAAACAATTATGTATGTTAACTTTTATTAATTATTACCTCACTCCCAGTGAAAAGTGGATAAAAAGTTGAAAATTTTAGAAAAAACCACAAATTTCGGTTAATACTCAAAGATAATGCTATTAAAAATAATAATAAATTGTTCAAACAATTATTTTTGTTAGCTGAAATTAGTTACTATCTTACAATAATTTAACAGTGGAAAACTCTTGAAAAGATGAAACTTTTTAACATTATTCTAAGAAAATGTTATTATAAATAATAATTAATGGTTTAAACCATGATTTATGTCAAATTTAATTAATTATTGCCTCGCTGTAACTGAAAAGTTGAAAATAAGTTTAAAAATTCGGAAAATTCGAAGAGAAAATTGCTAAAAAAAATAACAAATTGTTTAAAAAATGTATTTAAACATCTAATTATAAACATAAACTAATAATTTATGTTAAAAAAAATAATAAAAAAGCGCAAAAAATCATAATTAGCTACAAAATCCCGCAAACGCCAATTTTTTACTAATGGGTTTTTTTTAGACACTATAAAACAGATTTATGGTTGCGATAAATATTTAATAAATATTTTTTGTTTAGTATTCTATCCCTTCAAATGATTAAAAGCAATACAAAATTTATTGGAATCTTTTCAAACTACATAAAATCTTTAAGTCCTATGAAGCTTTTTAAAGCTATTGAAAATACCTTAAAATATTACAAATGCTTTTAAATTCTTTTAAATTATGCAAATCAATAAAAAATTCCTTGGAATATTTTTAAATACCTTAACAAATTTCAAATCCTTAAAAATCTTTTAAAATCCCTTAAAATGTTTTCTAGCTCTTTAAAATTATTTATAATTTTAAAAAATACCTTAAAATATTTAAATTCATTTAAAAGCCTTTAAATTATTGAAATCTGCTGAAGGTTCTTTGAAATCTTCTAAAATACCCGAAAATATTTCGAATCCTTAGGAATCCCGTAAAGCTTTCTAAAGCTTCTAAAAATTCCTTGGATTTTTTGAAATTTCATTATACCGTTAAAATTCTCAAAAATCTTATAAAATCTCTTGGATACTTTTAAAATAACTTAAAACCTTCTAGATTCTGTAAAATCGTTTCATATATTCCGAAATTCTAATAAAATCTTTACAACCGCGCGAAATTTTTTCAAATCCCTTAAAATGATTAAAATTCTTGGAAATTCTTTAAAATTATGTCAATCTCTTGAAAATGCCTTGGACTATTTTGAAATACCCTACAATATTTACTAATTTTTTAAAATCCCTTGACATTATTGAAATCAATGAAAATCCCTTGGAATCTTTTAAAATACCCTAAATTACTTCAAAACCTGTGAAAACTTTTAGAATACCTTGACATTTGTGTAATGCCTTGAAAATGCCTTGAAATTTTGTAATGCTCTTAAAAATTCCTTGGCATTTTTTTAAATACTCTAAAATATTTAAAAGCCTTTAAAATCTCCTTAAGTTATTGAAGTCTTTTAAAAATTTCTTGTAAAATTTTTAAATATCTTAAAACCCTTAAAATTCTTAAAATCTGTTGTAATAGCTTGAAATATTTGAAAATCTTTGAAGTGTTACGGAATCTCTAATTTCTTGTAAATAATTTATTTGAAATACAATAAAACATGATAAAATTCCGTGCAATTCTATGATATCTAAAAATAATTATTGAATGGTGAAAGGTACAGAACTATAGATAACCAACAAAATCGGAATTTTTCAAGAGCGAAAAAACATTCTGTAAAATCGACATCACTACTTAAAGATAAAAAAAAATGACTACTCTCGAGCCGAAGTATTTATTGCTCAATTGAGACCAAAAAAGTTTGAGAACAAACATTTATTTAAGTTCAGGGAAAAATACAATCATGCTTCCGAGATGATAAGCTTCTAAATTCGAGTAAATAAAGTTTGATGCAAAAAAGTTGGCTAATTTCAATAAAAGCGACTGAGAATTTTGAACTAAAATTTTGTGGTTTTCAAAATCGGCTTTGGATAGGATTAAAAAAAAGAATTTTCAATTTTTTTTCATAAACAAAAACTTACTCCCGAGATCTGAAGATACGGAATGAGAATAAAAACTGTTTAGTTCAAAAAAATTATCCTGTTCCGTGAAAATCAAGATTCAAGCGATATCACAGTATGACAATCATTTTTTGCTAATAATTCCAAACAAATTTCTGTCACTAAATGATGAAGATTCTAAAAAATATCAATGTAAAAATTTGAAAAAATTACAACTACGTTAAAATTGAAAATAAATTGTAACCATTTTGAATATATTAAAAAAAATGGTATCAAAAAATGATAATTAAAAATAAAATCCTTTTACAAAAATGCACTTATTAGATTTTTAAAGAATATTTCGATAAATCTTAATCTCAAAAAACCTTTGAAATCCCTTCAAATTCTTTAAATTTGTTAAAAATGTTATATATATTTTTAAATGCCATAAAATAGATATGTTTATTTTAAAAAGTGTGAGTAATGGGAAGCCCTGATCATTATTGACAATTATATTGCTACAGAAATTTCCTGCATATTGAATTTTTTTTAAATCCTTCAGTTTTCCCTGGACTTTCCTTAACCATAAAAATTCCTGGACTTTTTCCTGATTTCCAGGTTATCCGTAATTTCGAAATTTCTCCTGATCTGCGGCCACCCTGTTCATGGAAACAATAAAATTAAATATTTAAACAGTTTTTAACATGGTAAAAATTACAACTTTGGACGCTTTTAATTTGAGACTTTTTAGCTTCTTTACTTGCTTTATGAATGTTTTAATTAGAATAATCTAACGTACGAGAAATTAGAGTAATTCGTTCTTTATTAAAATTCCATAACTTTTATAAAGTCTTGCTCCATTGACCCAATAAAATCCACAGCAACAGTGGTGGCCGACACGACAATTGAAATCTAAGCTAATGGATAAGGCGCCTGCAAACTCAACACTGCAGATCTGCACTGGCAAATTCTATTCTAATACATGTCACTCTGATTGTATAAAATTAACTGAATACCAATCAAAAACAAAATTTAATGTAAAAAATATGTTCAGGAAATCAATTAAGATGCTTAATTTATAAAGCGTTGACAAATTATATTACAAGATATTCTTAAATATAATAAAGGCATCAATTAATTAAATAATGAAATATAATAAAAACACAATTAATTAAATAATGAAATATAATAAAAACACAATTAATAACTTTTTTAATTTGTCTTTGAAGTCAATGAATTTGAATAACAATTACAAAAATTATTGGATCTATTTTTCCAAATAGTTGAATTTTGAACTAAAAAAAAATCAGTTTTCCAGTCAAAAAGGAAATATTTAGATTTTGAGTGAAAAAATTAATTTTCCACCAAATTAAAAAAAAAGAATTTTTACCAAAAGAGTTTAACATTCAACAAAAATGACGAGTCTTTAAAACAAAAAGATTAATTTTCAAACAAACAACAAAATTTCCAACAAAGAGATTAGTTTTTGACCAAAAAATACAAATCTTGAATAAAATACATGAACTTTCTACAAAAGAGTTGAATTTAAAAAAAGACATATTTTTCACGAAATTGTTGAATTTTTAACTAAAATAAAATCCATTTTTAACAAAAAATCGAATAGTTAAATTTTCATTTAAAAAATTAATTTTCAACCAAACTGACGGATTTTTAATTACGAAGGTGAATCTTTAACTAGAATAGTTGAGCTTTAAACAAAAGATATGAATTTTCAACTAAAATGATGAATATTTAAATGGAATAGTTGAATTTTCAACCAAAAAGATAAATTTTTTAAACCAAAAATCGAACAGTTAAATCGTCAGTACAAAAAATTAATTCTCAACCAAACAGATGAATTTTCAACCAAGACGATGGAATATTATATTTAAATAGTTAATTTTTCAGTAAATAAATAATAATTAAAAAATAAACTAATTTTGAAATATTAATTACATTCTCAACTCGAATAGTTGAAATTTAAACCAAATAGATGAATTTTCAATTAAAAATATGAATTTTTAACTAGAGTAATTGAATTTTCAACCAATAGATTAACTTTTAACAAATAAGATTAATTTCCATCAAAGAAGGCAAACTTTCAACTGAAAAATATAATTTTTTAATCAAGAATTGAATAGTTAAATTTTCCCTTTAACCCATTAACGCCCAAAAGACCGAAAAACTAAGCACAACTTTTCTAATGCTTTTTCAGTAGTAAAACAGTCACATATATTTGTAACTCAACATACTTATGTTTTCAAGACCGCTCTACAAGATAAAGTTGTCAAAATAATTGCTTGTTTACCAGGAAATTTAATATGGCGTCATTTATAACAAAAAACACGGAAAAATTTAAGCCAACAAACTTTTGTTGCTGGATTTTGTATCGAAAAATCTTTTGAATGTAACAAAATTGCTTCACAAAAGTGCACACACATCTTGAACTTTCGAAAAATGAAAAACAACAACTTTGAAATTCAAGATGGATGTCTCAAAATGGCGAATTTAAAAAAAATGGTTATTTCTACCCTCAAGGGACAGAAATTAATTTGACTATTACCCAAACAACCTATATATTTTTTTCATAGTTTTTCGTGTCAATTATTACAAATCTGGCCGCAAAATTGCAAAATTAATTCGTTTAAGCAATTTGTTTAAACAAATTATTCCGAAGAATTAGATTGTTCACAAGATGCATATGCTTTTTATGATTTTTGGGCCCGCTGAGTACGAATCTGGCGTCAAATTTGCAAAATTAATATGTTTAAATAATTGTTTTAGCAATTTATAAATAAATTTTTGCAATATTGAAGTTTTTGCAAGATGCATATGCTTTCGTTGGTTGTTGTGCCCGCTGAGTATGAATCTGCCGTCAGATTCGCAAAATCAATGTGTTAAAAATATTTTTTAACAAATTGTTGCAATATTCCCTTTTGGCAGCAGTCATATTTGACGTTTACCAACTGTCACCACGTGGATGTCGAAGGATAGACATTTTCTTTATTGTTTGTTATCTTCTTTTTTTTGTTTTTTCGTATTTGTTTGTTTTTTAAATTTAAAAAAAGTTATTTTATAATTTTTTTGTATTTTTGCATTCTTTAGAACTGTTCTGAAAAATCTTTCGTCTCTTTTTGAATACTTTCTGGGACTAGAATGAACTCTTAGCATTGGATGTATCAGATTTGTGAAATCCATTTTTTCTTTGCCCAAGTCATTTGCCCAGTGAACACTAGTAGTAAACTGCTCTTCGGCTACGTCATTGTTTATCCTTCGAACCGTCAAATACGGCGGCTGACGGAAGGGAATATTGCAATAATTTCTTAAAAATTAAAAAAAAAATGGTTTTAACACATTGATTTTGTGAATTTGACGCCAGATTCGTACTTAGCGGACACAAAAACCTACGAAAGCATATGCATCTTGCAAAAACTTCAAATTGCAACAATTTACTAAAAGATTGTTTTCCATTTTTCGAAAATTAAACAAGTTTGTGCACTTTTGTGCACTAATTTTGTTACATTAAAAAAATTTGTCGATACGAAATCCAGCAGCAAAAATTTATTGTCTTAAATTTTTCCATGTCTTGTGTCATAAATGCCGCCATATTGAATTTCCTGGTGAACGAGCAATTATTTTGACAATTTTATCTTGTAGAGCGGTCTTGAAAACAAAAGTATGTTGAGTTTCAAACATACGCGACATGTCTACTACTGCAAATGCATCATCAAAGTTAAGCTTAATTTTTCGGTGTTTTGGGCGTTAATGGGTTAAAAAAATAATATTCAACCAGAGAAAGAAATTAATTTTGAGCCCTAGAAAAACGAATTTACAACAAAATAGCTAATTTTTCAATCAATTTTCAATGAAGGGAGTACCCTCGGTAATAGAATTACAAACGAGAATCGTTTGATATTTGGATGACAGTTGTATTAAGGGGGGACTTCCATGTAACAGCCTGAAAAGTAACGACGTTGAAGTTTGCCACAGAAATGGATTTTAAAGTTGTGTAATTAATATAAAAAAAACTAAGAGTCACATCGAAAAAGTAAAAACACTTTTGGATTCGTCTCGGAAATATCTCGAACAAAAAAACAAAAAATGCACATCGAGATATTTCCGAAGAGAATCCAGAGGTGTTCTTACTTTTTCGATGTGCCTCTTAGTTTTTTTTATATTAATTACACATTTTTGAAATCCATATCTACGGACACGGATCAACACAGCGCTGAACAACAAATGCTCTAATTGTTTAAAAAATGGGTTTACGAAAAAACAAAAAAATGCACATCTAGATTTTTTTGAGAGGAATGCATTGGTGCACTTGGTTTTTCGATCCGATGCATACCTTGTTTATAACAATTGCAGAAAAATAACAAATTGCGTAATTGTTTAAACAAAAAAACAAAAAATATACATCGAGATATTTCCGAGACGAATCCAAAAGTGTTTTTACTTTTTCGATGTGACTCTTAGTTTTTTTTATATTAATTACACAACTTTGAAATCCATATCTGTGGCAAACTTCAACGTCGTGAAAATTAAGGTATTTTGACCATTTTTTTGGGGATAAAAATAATAACAATTGTTTTCTAAAACTTGTGTGGTTTATTAAGGTACTCTTTAAGTATAAAACAAATTCATTTCAGCCTGATACATCAATAATATTTTTATTTATAAGGGCGGATGTGCAACATGTCCAAATTCGATGGGTCAATTTGCCCGAGTTCTAGCTTCTCACTCATGAGTCTAAAATAAACAAATCAAAAACATTTTTAAATTTTGGATCCTTAGTTAATCGGTGAACCAAAAAAATTTTGAAAAATATTAATATTTCACAAAATGGCGGCCATTTGAAAAAAAACCCGATTTTTACACAAAAATTTGCTTAAATTTGTTTCCAAATTTTTTTTCAATTTAGAGTGGTTTACAACAAATGAAACATTTCAGCGATGTGTACACGCAAATTCAACTTGATCGGTCAAATACCAAAATCATATGTTTTCGGCATTTGCTGTATATTTTTTGGATGCCAAACTATTGGTTAAGCAAACAAACAAAAAATCTATTTTTTTAAACTGCTACACGGGATCCCCCCTTAAAATGCACAGAAGCTCTGGTTAAAATTTTGGACCCTTTCAGAGCTTCATAGTCGAGAAATCAATAATTGAAAATAACATGTGGTCTTATGAGAAGACGTACTTTTTGTAGTAAATAAGAAGATTGAAAAATGAAACAATTCTGAAATAATTCTGACATATATAGATTGTTATCCGAAATCCATATCTGTTTCAAAAAGTATCATTCAGAGCCTATAAAAATAGAAAAATAATTATTTATACCGTAAATGTATGACTGACGTTAGTGAACGCAAGGTATGGCAATGTCGCATCCGTTTCGCGTGCTCTAGTTTATGCGCGAATTTCGAATAACACGCGTGTTCACACGCGATGAAGTCAAACTTATGAATGTGACCGTGTGAGTCAATAACAAATCGAAGCGTTCTTTCAACTGACTTGCTACGTACCGAGGGTACTTCCTTAAAATTATTACTCTTCAATAAAAAAATTCATTTTTAACGAACGATATAAACTTTCAACCAAGTAATTAAATTTGCATTGAAAAATAGATGAATTCTGATCGAAAAATTAAGAAGTTGATATTAAAAATAATAAATAAATAATTAGAAACAATTGCATTCTATAAAAAAGTCGAATTTCCAACATGAGTAGAATTTTAAACTAAAAAGGAACCAGATATTTGAATTTTCCACTAAAAGCCACCAATTTTCAACCAAAAATAGAATAGATCAATTTTCATTTTAAAATATTATATGCAAAAAAAACAATGAATTTTCATAATTTGATTAATATAAGGATACTTTTTGAAATGAAGGATCATTGTTATGCAATCTTATATTAAAATATTTTTAAATCATTTATGCGCCTATCTAACTCCTCATCTATCTTTCCGTCACTATTGTGAATAGGCTACCGAGATATACGTACTTCTCAACTTGATCTATTCTCTCATCATTTAAGACAATGGTGCATATTGTTTTATGATTCTTTCCTTCGAACACCATCATTTTTGTTTTATTTATACATTAATTTAAAGGCCCATGTTCAGCATGCATGCATTAAGTTTGCTCTAAATATAACCACCAGGACATAACGCATCCTCATCTATTAGCTTACATAATATCGAATCAGTCCCTCTGTTTTCCATTAAGCCTTACAATCGTTTTGCTACCAGCATATATTTTTTTATTGCTTGTAAGAGCCATGCATTGACTCCGTACTCTTTCAGGAGTTCTTAAAGTTTACTTTTATCCACGTTGTCAAACGCTTTTTCTAGATCAACAAATGCACAGGAAACTTTTTTTCTTAAGATGTTTCAGTTATATTACTTTAAGTAACATAAGCTAATTAACTAATTTAACTAATTAATTAAATAACTAATAGTTCAAATAACTCATTGAAATTTAACTGATTTAACTGATTCAAAAGAGACAAGACTCGTGGTACCATACGGTACCGCCAGCAGTTGATGGGTTAAGCTAAATATTTGATCCGTAGCTGATCTTCCTGCCATAAAACCACTTTGGACTTCTCATATCTTTCCTTCTGTTATTTTCATTACCCAAAGAATAAGTATTTTTGAATATATTTTACTTAAGGTATTTATAATAAGTTGATACCTCTGTAAATGTTGCAGATGCTTTTATCTCCCTTTCTTTTGTACATTAGGACAATAATCGCTGTGCAACTTGTAATTGTGTAGTCACCACCGTATTTAAGCATTTCAGCGTTACCATTTTCTAAGTTCTTAATTATATCCCTAACCTCAGAGGCACAAACTCTCTATTGGATCTTCTAACGTATTGTTTTCTACATTAAATTTATGGTGCCCTACAGCTTCACCCCCCCCCTCTCCCAATATTTCCTTAAAAGATTCTCTCAAAGCGTCTAGTATCCCGTCAGTATCATATAGCACTTCACCCTTGTTATTTCTCATGCTGTTTAACTCTGTACTTTATTCTTCCTTCATATTGATCAGCACATATTTATAAAACAGTTTCTTGCTTCCTTCAAAGTCGTTTTGTATTTGCTTCTCTTCTTCTGTTTTATCTTTACTTTCCTTGACTATAGAGTTTTATTTTCCTCTTTTTGTTATCTGTAATAATTTTCAAGTCTTTTTCTCTCCTCATCGCTCAGACCTGTGATATACGCATATTTATAAAACAGTTTCTTGCTTCCTTCAAAGTCGTTTTGTATTTGCTTCTCTTCTTCTGTTTTATCTTTACTTTCCTTGACTATAGAGTTTTACTTTCCTCTTTTGTTATCTGTAATAATTTTCAAGTCTTTTTCTCTCCTCATTGCTCAGACCTGCGATATACTTGATTCTTTTCATATGAAAAGAAGCAAGCAAACCATATGGGTGGCTATGCAGATTTCATCATTCCACCACACATCACCAGACATTCTTCCTATAACCGCAGTACCACACACTTCAGTCGCACTCCTAACAACGACATCCTGGATTATAGCCGATGTGCCCTCTATGTTTTTACTGTCTATTAGCGCCTCCCAAATTGTCTTCTCTATGCCTTCGTAATTCGTATATCTTATCCTGAAAATCTATTTGCACTTCCGGTTTTTGCAATTTCTCGATTTAGATTCACATTTTTTTTTACTTTTTGGTTCTCTCTCTTCTCCATATCTGACCTAAGTTTATTTTAGAGAATAGAAGGTATCAGTATTGCATTCAGAACTCCTCATGACCATTGTATCTTTTACTAGCTCTCTTAGTCTTTCATCCGCAACAACATCAATTATAGTGTTGCTATCTCCTGCGTGATTTCCTCTACACCAGGTGCACATTTGGATTATTTTATATCCGAACCAAGTATTTATAATAAATAAGCCCTTTCTAAGCATAAGCTGACTAATCTTTTTCCCGTGTCATTTATTTTTGTATCCCTAAAACTATCTAGCACCCTTTCTGTATCCTGACGTTGGTCGCCGACCCACCCATTCGTATCTCCTAGTACAATGATTCTTTCACCATGATCGCAAGTACTTAAATATCATATAGAATAGAGTTTCCCAGAAGGCGTCTTGTACTTCGATCAGATCACCATCAACTGGTGCGTGGCACGCTATGATAAATAATTTTCTGATTCATACTTTCATTCTAACCCACAACAATCTGGAAGATACAAGTCTATTATCCCCGAGATGCTGACTTGTTCTCTTATTCATAAACAAACATATCGCTTGACTACCATGTGATTCATAATTCAAGATCATCTTTCAACTCCCCATTTTCTATCTTTCTAATGACGCATCTCTTTTTCTTTGTTTCGGGTACACGCAAAATATCTAGCTTTCTTCCCAATGGGTACAAAACCATAAACATCCCAAGAACGTTCTTCGGACGTTCAATGTCAGTCCAAACAACGTCTCTGAGACGTCTAAGGTCCTTAAGACGTCTTGAAGACATAGGATATTCTCGTTTTAAACGTCTTAAGAGCATATCACTAGGATGTCCAAAAGAGATGTTCCAAAAGTCGTCTCTAGGACATCTTAAATCGTTTTGCCCACTGGGTTGCATGCATAGTTTCTCGTAATTCTGTAACGTCGTAGTTCTGTAACTGTTCCAGATCAAAAAAGGAACTGTGTTCTATAATAGTTGTTACAAGATGGTGACAGAACTGTTATAGAACAAAAAGGTAACAGCGTTCTAGAAAACTGTGACCTAACTGTTCTAGAACAAAAAGGTAAGTGTTCTACAACACTGTGACAGAACTCTTCTCGAACTATGTGACAGCACTGTTTTGTAACAGTTGCTATTGAATTGTTCTAAAACAAACTGATCACAGATGCTCTATAATATTTGTTTCAAGTTTATTTTAGAACTGTGCCGTAAAATTGTTAAATCGAAGTTCTAGAACCCTGTTTTAAGTGTGTTCTAGAACAAATTAGGGGCAAAAAATAACCCGGACATAAATGGGGTCAAATCGAATAACCTGGGATATCTTATTGCAGTGATGGGTACATAGCACTGTTCTATATTGGATAAATAACAGTTCTAGAACTGTTATAGAATTGTTATAGAATTGTCCTTGATTTTTTAAAATGCAGCGTACCAAAGTTCTAGAACTGTTACAAATCGGTTGTCGCAGCGTTTTCGATTTATTAAAGATTTCTTATACAACATTTGTAATTGAGTTCTATAATTGTTCTACAAATGTTACAGATCGGTTGTCACAGCGTTATAGAACTATTTATTACAGAATTGTTCTAGAGTATGGGGGATGACATAGTTACTCGCATGTTCGTAACCTGTTATTAACCTGTTCTAGAACACGTTCTTTTGTGTTCTAGAACAGTAACAGATCTGTTCTGTAACCATATTTACTGGGCAGTCTCCATTCACCGTCTGAAACTTTACCTTTACCGAGTGCATGCCTTTCGTCAATCAAAGTTTCAGTTAATTTCGAAGATATTTTATTGTTTGTATTATTCATTATTTAAAGTGTCGTGTTAGGGTGGAGAGGCTAGTTATAACGTCAGTCCCACCAAACTTCGGTTAATAGAGGGGGACTGTGGGGACACAAATGGACCCGAGAGTCATAGTTGGTTGGTGTTCTTTACAGAGAAGGTCCACTAGCCTTCAGGAGTGTAGCATTAGATGGGAGGTTATATGGTTACACCTTCACCTGTTTCAAAAGTCGACCGTTACGAATATGGAAATTCTTTATTTCAATTTCAGTTTTACCAAAATAGAGTTGAATTTTCATCAAAACATATACGAATATCGAAATTCTTTGTTTCAATTTTAGTTTTGCCAAAATATAGTTGAATTTTCATTAAAAAAATGAAATGTTTAATAATACTTTAAAAGTACAAGTGATAAGGCTTTCTAACTTGGAAATTGCAGGAAATTATTTGAAAGCTTTTTAATCGTTTGAAACAAGAAGTAACCATAATCTAAGTTTAAAAATGGTAGCGATTTCAATAAAGTTAAAAAAAAAGAGTTGAAGTTCCAAGAAAAATAGATGCATTTCATAGAAAAAAGATGTTGAACTCACATGAATACGATCATAGATACACGCCTAAATAAGTATTTATTAAAATTTAAAGTCTGGTTTAAACATAATTAAACCATATCCGCATATTTCAATTAGAAACAACTTTGAACCCTAATCTTTCCCTAATTTGATATGAATTTTCTTGCTAAATGTTCAAACATAAAACAACAATACATGTTAAATATAAAACACATTTTTATTTATAAGTTTGAAATAAATGACAATTAACAATTTAGTGGACAAAATTTAAAAAAAAAATTTAAACTGCATTGTGCTTGAGAAACTACAAAATATTTAAGCTCTTTAAATATTTTTTTATTATTTAAAGTTTAGAAACATATTATAAAGATTTAAAGTGTACCTTTCACCTTGACTAAACGTTTAAAATTAAAAAAAATTTAATTAAAGACGTTAAATAATAGAATAAATCCTGATTGGAAGCATTGGATATTTAACAACCTGTAAATGATGAATTCTTACTTAAATTTGTATGCTTTAAAAGTTAAAGCTATAAAATGAAGAAATTTTTATTTTTAGACAAAAAGAAATTAATTTTTAACCAAAAAGATTATTTTTCTACAAAATAGACGAATTTTCAATAAAATACATGACTTTTCCACCAAAACAGATCAATTTCCAACCCAAAATATAGCAGTTATATGTACAGTTTAAAAAAATGTCAACATAAAAAACATACATTGTCAACCAAAAATGGAGTAGTTAAATTTTGAGTTGAAAACTTAATTTTCAACCTATTGAAAACAAATTTGCAAGAAAATAGTTAAATTTGTAACCAAATACATCAATTTTCAACAAAATACATGAATTGTAAACAAAAAAAAAAAGGTTTTTGAATTAAAACAATGAATGAACAACCAAAAAATAATTTTTTAACCATTTTTTATTTTAACGAAGAATGTAATAGTTAATATTTCGACCAAAAGATATTTTATTTTGAAACCAAAAATAGTTGTGAAGTTGAACCAAGCATGACAATTTTTTAACAGAATAGTTAAAAATCCTCGTTAAAAAAATTAGTTTTCACCCAAGCAGTTGCATTTTTAAACAAAAAAATATAAAATTTTGATCACAAAACATCAATTTTTAACCAAAAAGACGAATTTTTAAACAAGAAAGATTTTTCAGTCAATAAAAAAATCACCTAAGACCTGGAATTTTCATGCCAAAAAGACGAATTTTCTACAAAACAGTAAAATTTTCAAACCGACAATCTGAATATTCTAACAAAAAATTTATATTTCACTGAATAATTAAATTTTAAAACCAAAAAGACGAATTTTCAACAAAGAAGTTGAATTTTGAACCAAAAAGATTGATTTTTGGTTTGAAGAAATTTTTTGAAGTTTGAAAAAAATAATAAAATTGTATATTCATTCCCTAAGTTTATAAATGATAAAAGTGTCCATTTCGAGTTCTAAAGTTTTATTCAAATAATTAAGTTCAACTTGTACATTGTGTTAACTATTTTAAATACTCTTCCCTTCAGAAATACGCTAAGAATTTTTTATCAAAATATGAAGATCCGCCAAATATAAAATTCGAATTTTCCTTTTCGGGCATGAAAAATGCGGACATACCACAAAAAATTAGAAAATCAGAAAAGCGTTAAAAAATAAGGACAAAGAGCAATGTTTTCCGCACGTTATTATTGCTAGTTATAATAATGACAATGATTTATCAATAATAGGTTTTGTACTTACATAAATAGGTTATGTTTTGATTTTGCCGCATCGGCATCGCTTCGAGTAAAATAAATTGTAGAGCAAAAAGTAAATACACACAACTAACGGTTAACTTTTAGTTTAATTATGACACTTATTCTAAATTATTATTTGCATTTGTTCACATTATTTTTTTATTCCAGTTATTTATTTGTGTTCAGACTGACCAGTTACGGAAAGACGCACGTGACGCACTGACCAATCCAATGTAAAGTTGTGTACACTTGCTCAGTTCTATAGTGCACGCAGTGTTCGCGTTACTCCAAAATTAAAACAGAATAAATCATGAATAACACTGATAAAAAAGGTGAAAATTCATTAGCTGACGCTATTGACGATAAGCGTTCAGGAATATGTGCTATAAAGTCCAAGTAAGTAATCGATTTTTAATGCAACTTATTTTTAAAATCCTTCTAAGTTCCCTAACCTAAAAACTTTTATAAGGAATAAACACAAAACAATTATAGTTTTCATTTTTTTTAAGCAAATAAGCTGATTCAGTAATTTAATTCTGCCATTTTTAATTACTTTCTTCATTTTTTGTAATAAATTTATTTAGTATTAATTGAAAAATGAAAGTGATGTTCCGCGCTGAGAAGGTTAGAAGCAGGCAATGTTATTTATTGGATATTAGATCGCATATAAGTTAATTTATAATATGAACGTTTGCAGTTTAAAAATATAGAATTTTAAGGTATGGATTGAGGGATTCTTCAACTTTCCTTCGATTTATATGCCTTTTTTTCACAAAAATGCAAAAGTTACTCTCCCGGTAGAACCGGTCGGAGGGCAGGACGAAATTGTCTTTTCTACGTAAAAAATGTAATTGTCATGGAAGTGTCAGGGAATTTTTTCAAGAGCTTGCTTATCGTTTTTTAAAATTTCAATATAAAATTGAATAATAATTGTTTTTTGTTTGAAAAAGTATCTTTATATTACTGTATTTAATTAGATTGTGAAAATTGTGTTTTTGAAAATTCAAGTATCTGGCTTGAACTTCATGTATTTTGTTGAAAATTTGTTCTTTTTGGCCGAAAATTTAAATTTTTGCTTGAAAATTCATATTTTTTCTTGAAAATGAAAAAGTTGTTTGCAATTTTTACTCTCTTGATTAAAAAATCTTTGTTTTTTGCAAATTGTGTTTTTTTGGTCATAAATTAATATTTTTTGAACTGAAAATTTTACTATTTCAGTTGAATATTACATTGTCTTAGTTGAAAATTCATCTCTTTGTTTGACAATTATCTTTTTTAGTTTCATGTAACTTGTTCAATTATTTATTTATTTAAATATTTTCGGTTGAAAATTCAATTATTCTTGTTAAAGATTTATCATTTTTGTTATGAATTAATTTTTTCATTTAAAATACAACTTTTGCAGCTAAAAAATCATCAGTTTGATTTGAAATAATTTTTTTAACTAAAAATTTAACTATTCCATTTTTCGTTGGAAATTGGTATTTTTAGTTCAAAATTCAACAATTTCGTTTAAAATTAGTCTTTGTTAGTTGAAAGTTCATCTATTTCGTTGAAATATTCATGGATTTTGTTGAAAAATAAGTTTTTTGGTACAGATTTAATCTTTTTGTTTGCAAATTAATCGTCTTATCTAATAATTTATTGTTTTATTTTAATATTCAAGTATTCTAATTAAATATTCATTATTTTAGTTGAAAACAAAACTACTTGGTTGAAAGTTAATCTTTTTTGTTAAAAATTCATCTTCTTGGTTTAAAATTCATCTATTAAAGTTATTTCTTTGGCTTAAAACTAATTTTTTCCCTGAAATTTTTCGGTTTTTTTGTTTGAAAATTAATTTTTTTGTTGAAAATTCAACAATTTGATTAAAACTCATCTTTTTGGGCCGAAAATTCAACTGTTTTTGTTGAAAATTTGTTTTTTTATAGAATATTCTTCTTCTTCTTCTTTATTCATAATGTGTCCCCTAAGGGTTTACATGACTTCCATTCCTTACAATCTTTCCGTTTACATCTATATATTTTTTACAATCT
>NC_046663.1:45613869-45660956 GCF_010883055.1 Belonocnema kinseyi
TCCCATCTAAGTATTTCTCTAATCCTGTAATTAATCCCGCCATCCCTTCTTCATCCTCTGCCATCAACACTATGTCGTCTGCGTATGCCAGTGTATATATTTATAGAATATTCATTTTTTGAATTAAAATCATTTTTTGGTTGAAAATTAATCTTTTTTTGTTAAAAGTTCATTCTTCTCATTCGAAAACTCTACCATTATATTTTTGGTTATGAGTTAATCTCTTTTAATTAAAAATTATACTACTTGGTTACAAATTAAATTGTTTTGTTTAAATTTCAACTGTTTTCTTTAACATTCAACTTTTTGAGTAAAAAATTCATGTTTTTGGAATGAAAATTCAATTTTGGTAGAAGAGTCATCTCTTTTGGTTAAAAATTCTACCTATTATTTGGATCAAAATTAAATTATATTGTTGAAAATTCAACTATTTTATTAAAAATTACTATTTTTGGGTCGAAAAATTAATTACTTTGTTGAGCAACTTTTAATTTATAAAAAATTCCTCTTTGTAGATAAATAACCTTTTTTTTGGTTGAAAATTCATCCTTCTTGGTGGAAAATGTAAGTGTTCTTCTAAAGGTTTATTCTTTTTGGCTTGAAAATTCAACTGTTTTCTTGAATATTTGCTTTTTATAGAATATTCATCTTTTGTAGAGAAGTAATTTTTTTGGTTGAAAATTCATCTTTTTTTGTTAAAATTTCATTCTTGTTATTTAAAAAGTCTACCATTATATTTTTGGTTAAGAATTCATCTCTTTTGATTAAAAATTGTACAACTTGGTTAACAATTAAATTATTTTGCCTAAACTTCAACTGTTTTATTTTTAATTCGTCTTTTTTAATAGAAAACTCATCTTTTGGCAGAAGTCATCTCTTTTGTTTAAAAATTCTACTATTTAGTTTAAAATTTAATTACTTTGTTGAAAACTCAATTAATTTATCAAGAAGTCATATTTTTTGGTTGAAAATTTAATTGCTTTGTTGAGCATCCCTTTTTTATAGAAAATTCCTTTTTTGAAGATAATTAATAGTTTTTTGGTTGAAAATTCATCTTGGCTGAAAATTTAAGTGTTTTCTAAATGATTTATCTTTTTGGCTTGAAAATTCATCTATTTGATTGAACATGCAACTATTTTTTGTTTAATTTTAATCATCTTTTTTGGTTGCAGATTTATCTTCATAGATTGAAATTTCAACTATTTAATTAAAAATTGTACTTTTTTTTGTTGAAAATTCGTCTCTTGCTAGAAATTTCAACTATTTGGTTAGATAAATGCAACTCTTTGGTTGAAATTAATATTTTTTGGGTTTAAAACATCGTAAAAACCCAGGATCGACCTCAGGATTTGATTGAGTGCCTGACATGCCTCACTCAAGCTTCCTATTGTTAGAGATAAGAGCCGGTTGAGAGATATTAACAATGATTAAAATATTAAGGAATTTAATTTCCATATTCTGCATTAGAAGCATTAGATAACGACGAGATGATTAAAAAAAGAAAGAAGAAAATCGGTTAATCCTTTCAATTTCTGTTGAGAGTTTTCGTAACTTACACACTCTTCTCAGATGCTACGACAAAAAATATGGAAGAAGCTGCGTATTCTTCAATTGGAAGAATGTGGAATTGCAAGTTATTTCATTTTCAAGGTTACACTTAAGGGGTATGTAATTCGCAGCTTTTTCTTCGGCAATTCCATTTCCATAATTTTTAACCGAAAACTCGAAATTCGTCATTTTTCTCTTCTTTTCTTGAATCTTTGTTTCAAATACAGCTGCTTCACAATGAATGTGATGTTGCTCAGGATTGATACAGTATTTTGCGTCAAACAAAAAAGTTGCATTTTTAGCCAAAGAGATTAATTAATATCAACTGAAAGGATGAAGCTCAAAGCATGGATTTTCAAAAAAACAGTCCCACATTAAACCAAATAATTGAATATTCTAACAAAAAGATAATATGTTAACCAAGACGGTTCGTTTATTACAAAAAAGATAAATTTTCAAACAAATAATGCAAGTTTCTGTACTAAAAAAAGGGATAAATTTTCAACCGAAAATGGAATAGTAAGATTTTTCGTAAAGAAGAATAATTTTCATTTTAAAAAATACGAATATGCACCAAAGTATGTACTTTTTCAACAAAACTGTGAAAACTCTGTAGGAAAAAGGCGAATTATCTTCAAAAGGGTTGAATTTTCAACCAGAAAATTATATCATTTTAAGAAAAAAGTTAATTTTCTACCAAGTAGTTAAATTTTCCAATTTGTAGAAATGTAAATTTCCATTAAATTAAAAAAATTTCAATGTAACTTAAACATTTATTACAGAAATAAAAAAGTACGGTTAAATGGAAAATATTTAAAAATTCAGAAATTAACAATGTTTAAAATGTCAATTGGGCTGTTAAAAATTCGACAATTTCAATGTTAATTGAAAAGTTCAAAGTTATAAATAGGAAAACTTTTATAATTTAATATTGACCGTAAAACATCATAATTATAAAATTGAATACAAAATTTTCCATTTAAAAGTACATACTTTCAATTGCGAACGCTTCTGTACAGTCTTGGTTAACATAGCATCTTTTTGGTTGAATATTCAATTATTTGGTTGATGTGGGACTGTTTTGTTGAAAATTCATGTTTTGAGCTTCATCCCTTCAGTTAAAATCAATTAATCTCTTTGGTTAAAAATTTAACTGTCTTGTTTGACACAAAATAGTGCATGAATCCTGAGCAACATCACATTCCTTGTGAAGCAAGCAGCTGTATTTGAAACAAAGATTCAAGAAAAAAGAGAGAAAAATGATGAATTTCGAGTTTTCGATTTAAAATTATGGAAAAGGAATTGCCGAAGAAAAGGCTGCGAATTGCATAACCTTCAAGTGTAATAAAGTCCGTTAAGCTGGCAGGACCACATTGCAAAAATGGACTGAAAACCTATAGGGAATTTCAGACTCATTTGAGGCTCCTGAAATATAATCAACTGAAAGTCTTGCGATATTTTCGTTGCCTTTTTTTATAAAGGGTGATTTTTTAAAACTCGAAACTTTCAAATATCTCGAAAAATAGGCACTCTATGAAAAAATGTTGTGAATCCAAATTTGATCACTCTGAGGAATACATGCACTGATGTTAAAATCGGTTCCCCCACACCGCCCCCTGGGGGTGGGGGCAAGTTCGAAATCTTAAATGATATTTGAAAGTTTCAAGTTGAAAAATCATCCTGTATATGGCGTTGTGCTATCTTCACGTTATAAAAAATGCGTGAAGAAAACTATAAAACCCATTTTTACTCCTCGCATAATTTTAGGTTCTTTGAGGACTAATTTAGGCCTGTAGTACTAAATTTTGGGCTCTTATTTTTTGTAAAAAATAGTGTTTGCAATAGCTTAACGATAAGTTAGTTCAAGATTGCTGTGAAACGTAATAAAAAAGATTTTACAGAAAATTCACCTCATAGAATAATTTAGGGCTTATTTAGGGCTCTGGGAATATGATAATTAAACATTCAAAAAAATGTTTAAACAATTTTTTATCTATTTTTACAAAAAATACTAGAACCCAAAATTGGCAAATACCGGCCCAAATTATAAAGTTAAGGTGGCACAACACCATATGCAGAGTGGACACGCTGGGGCTTACTTACATGGCGATTTGAATGCTCCCCAAATTGCACAACAGCAAGGGAGAAGCCATTATACAGGGGTATTTTCATATTTTCCGCCTTTAAAATTGATTTGGATCGGCCATTCGGTCAAATCCGTGCATCTTCGGTTCAAGTTTATCATAGTTTCCAAGGTTGCGTTCGAAACTTCAAATGGATACCAGAGACCCTATAGTAAGGGACGCGCCACCTGGGTAGCTGACTGCGGATTGGTCGAGCAAGAAGAGACAGACACTTCCGTTCCATATCAAGATTAAATAGTAATTAAAAAATAAAAACTATTTTTCAAATACACATATATAGAAAAAATTAGCTGTTACGAAGGTATTAGCAAAATAAGGCAAAAATGAACTGAATCTCATGTATTTGGTCCCTTATTTTCCACTCAGAAATCTACGACATGAAGTTAGCTGTTGATTGAAGTGAAAATACCTAAGTCGGATCGGTCATTCGGCCAAGTCCGTGCATCTTCGGATCAAGTTTATCATAGTTTCCATGGTTGCGTTCGAAACTTCAAATGGATACAAGTGTCAAAACAGCATAGGTTATGTTACATAGTAATTACAAATAATAAAAGTGTTTAATTAATAATGAAGTGAGACATGTGACCTGAGAAGTAAACGTCAGTTTTCTTCTGTGCCAATAATATTATGGAATGGCTGCTGACTGACAAATACTATAAAATAGTAATAATATTATGCGATTTTAGTAGGCAGAGTGAATTGTGTTTAACGCTTATTTGAGGCATAAAAAAGGTATGTTATAAATAGACAGAATAAGTTTTAAATAAAGTGATTAAAATATTACATGCGAAAACTTTAAATTGACATTACCTACAGTTCCTTACAGCGATTTGGGTGAAAAGGTGAATCCGAACATAACCTCGAAATAATACAGATCGGCCCGGCATGTTTATTATACTTTCGATTGTTTATTATTTACCAAAGAAATGTTTTGTGGTTTTGTATGTTTATTACTGACAGTGTGGGCAGTAATAATTTAAACAATAATTACTCAATAATAATTTAACAATCATGACTTATTCATAATTTTAATAAGTAACACTTTATTCCTGAAATTAATAACTGATTTCCATTGTTTGTTTTTTTTTCACAGATCGATCATAGATGAAATACACATCAGGAAATGCAGATGGATTTTGTGCATTTCAGCTGGTTCATTTCAATGAACATTATTGGAAAACCGTTATCTCTAGACCTTATCCCAACACTGGGGATTGATCAGCCTAAAATTAATTCTAATTCAATCTGATGGTATAGTGAAGTAGCAAAAAAATATCTCGAGGTAATTTATCTTGTTTGAATTTTTAATAATAAAATATTCAGGGTTTTTTTGTATTTTCGAAAATGTTTTGTCTGGAACTGATTCTAAAATTTGGTTTGATCAACCAATGAAATAAATTAGAGACTCCTTGGTGATAGAATTGTATCAGAAATAAATCTAGACAAGATAGTTTAGGCCACAATTCTTATTCCAATTTTTTTAGAAATTATTCTATTTTCGAAAAATGCAATCTCTGGATCTGATTCCCAAACTGGCATTTAATCAGCCTCGAAAATTATTTCTAATTCATTTTGATGGTATAGGCGTACCAAAATGATATCTCAAAGAAATTTAACCTGCCTGAATGTTAACTAATAAAATATTTAGGTTTTTTTTTTGTATTTTAGAAAATGTTTTCTATGGGCGTCATCTAAAAATTTGGTTTGATCAACCACTAAAATAAATGAGAGAATCGTTAGTGTAGCAGAAATAAATGCAGAAGCGATATTTTGTGCCAGAATTTGTAATCCAATTTTTTCAGAAGTTTTGCTATAATGATTTATTTTATCATTTCTAAATATTAAATTCATAAATTATTGGTATCTTATCAAAAAATAAAAATCTTTTAGTGTAATTGAAATCTACTCGAAATTTTATTTTAGTGTATTTGATTGAATTATCGTTTAAGGTCAAATTATGCCGTTAGAAATGAAGACACCAATTCCGGAAATTTTATTTCAGATGTATTCTTTTCAGTTGGATGTTGTCCTATATTTATTATCGTAATCACCTGTGAAGGAAAAAACGCGTGACAATTTTCGACAAGAACGCTTTTCTCGTGCGATGCAGTGGAACACCATCATATTGATAATATAGTTTTACCTATAAAAATTGTAAAAAAATTTTCTATGAATAAAGAAGTTTGATTTAAATAAAGGCGTTCTGAAAGGGTTTAAGCACCATTTTAACGATCCTTTAGGATATTTATAGTATTAAAATGGACGAACAATTGATCCTAATGACTGTTTTCGATAAAACGAAAATTGTCAGAGTTATAGCCTTTTCAAAATTTTGTTAATCAACCGAAATTCAAGATTTTAAGCCAAAAAACGCACGATATGAAAAAAAGTCAGGAAAAGAAAAACATTGCTTTTTTAAAATTCCTACAAGACTGTCATAACAGATTTGTGGATTTTCTTGAAAAATCGAAAATTAAAATTTTGATTTCATAAAAAATAATTAAAAATTCCATTTTGTTCTTAAACTGTGTAGAATACGAGAAAAAATGAATTAACAAAAATTGTTATCCCAAAAAAGATCTGCAATTTCGTTAAGAATCACTTCGTGATAGGACGCGTACTATTTGTTTTATTTGTGAAAAATAACATTGAAAATAGAAAAACCATAACAAATTTGTGGAAAAACGACGAAGATTATGAAAAAAGATGTTAAAAAACCTGTTTATAAATGTCTGTTGAAAATCGAGCGCGTAGCGCGAGTGTCACGATGACAATGTGTACCTGAAAGCCTACAGAGCTTTGAAAAACTTAATCTTTGACTATACTTGAATAAGTTATGAACAATTCAGAATATAAAGACGCATATAAATATTGCCATTTAAAAGAGATCATTTGGCTACAGATTTATTCAAGCATTGCAAATGCAAAGAATAAATATCCGATCGCGAAGCGTGAGGTAACCCATTATCGACCGCGAAGAGCGAGATTCAACAACCGCGCACCCTAGGTGCGCTCAAACTTGCGAGCGAAGTTCCGAAAGTTCATAATCACTATAATGATAATTCTGTCGAAGAAGCAAACAACGCTCTCAAAAATTGAATTTTCTAATTAGGAAAAAAGAGTAGTAACAGACTCAAAATGTCTAATCTTCTAAGATACCCCAGTACAGAATTAAGGCGTACAAGAATTAATTGAACAGAGTCTTTGCTTCGTCATTTTATGCTTTGATTGAAAAAGAATTGCTGATGGAGGACAGAGAATTGACGAAGATAATCGAGTTTTCGAGGCTGATTGAATGCCAGTTTGGAAATCAGATCCAGAGATAGAAATTTCGAAAATAGAATAATTTCTAAAAAAATTGGAATAAGAATTCTGGAGTAAAATATTTTGTCTAAATTTATTTCTGATACAAATCTATCACCAACGAGTCTCTAATTTATATTATTGGTTGACTAAACCAAAATTTAGGATGAAGTCCAGAGAAAACATTCTCTAAAATACCAAAAATCCCTGAATATTTTACTAATACAAATTCAGACAAGATAAATTACCTCGAGATATTTTTTTGATACTCCTTTATACCATCAGATTGAATTAGAATTAATTTTAGGCTGATCAATCCCCAGTCTTGGGATAAGGTCTAGAGATAACGGTTTTCCAATAATGTTCATTGAAATGAACCAGCTGACATGCACAAAATCCATCAGCATTTCCTGATGTGTATTTCATCTATGATCGATCTGTGAAAAAAAACAAAGAATGGAAATCAGTTATTAATTTCAGGAATAAAGTGTTACTTATTAAAATTGTGAATAAGTCATGATCGTTAAATCATTATTGAATAATGATTGTTTAAATCACTACTGCCTACACTGTCCGTAATAAACATACAAAACATTTCTTTGGTAAATACTAAACAATCGAAAGTATAATAAACATGCCGGGCCGATCTGTCATTATTTCGAGGTTTTTGTTCGGATTCACCTTTTCACCCAAATCGCTGTAAGGAATGGTAGGTAATGTCAATATAATGTTTTCGCATGTAATATTTTATTCACTTTATTTAAAACATATCCAGTCTATTTATAACATACCTTTTTTATGCCGCAAATAAGCCAGCGGTAGAAGGTGGTAGAAACTTTATAACAAGAATTCATTTAGAATGAATAATATCAAAAATGGTATAATCGAATTTTCTCTTAAATAAATTAATTTTTCACGATAAAAGGGATTTTTAACAAAATAATAGAATCCTCGAAAAAAAGATGAAATTTCGATTAGGAAGTTTATTTTTCTTCCAAGAATGACGAATTTTCAACAAAATTCGGAATTTCCTAATAATGTATGCAAAAAAGGTGAATTTGTTTCCAAATAGTTCAATTTTTAACGAAAAGAGATCGATTTTAAAACAAAAGGATTAATTTTTTACCGAAGCAGAAAAATAAAAAAATTGAATTATTAAGTAAAAAAGGTCAATTTTCAATTTAAAATATCAATTTTCAACAAAAATAGTAGAATCGAAGTTTCTTTTAAAGAAGTTTGTTTTTGAACATCAGAAAAGGAATTATTTTTAAATAACTGAATCCTTAATGAAAAATATTAATTTTAACCAAGAATATTAATTTTTTTTAAAATTAAGAATTTTCTACAAAATCTAGAAAGTTTTAAACAAATATATGATTCTGAACTTAAAAATATCATTTTTTAACCAAAAGTAATATGAGTGAATTTTACCATTATAGAAATTATTAAAAAAAAATATATATATAGAAATTTAAAGAAAATAGTTGAATTTTCAATCAAAAAGGTTCGTTTTAAACCGAAAGAGATGAAGCTTCAATTCTGAACTCTATGTTCAACAAAAAATGGGATGGTTCAGTTTTTAGTTAAAAAAATAATTTTCAATTTAAAGAAATGTAATTTAAAAAAATCTGAGTTCTCTACCAAAACAGATTGTAATTAAAAATATCAATAAATTTGTAACCAAAAATGGAAAGTTAAATTTTCACTTCAATAAATTAATTTTGAAAGAGTAAGAATTGCCTAAGAAATTGTTGAATCCTCAATCAGCAAGATGAATTTTCAAACAAGAAGATTAACTTTTCTGCAAAAAAATAAGAATTTCTAACAAAATCCATAAATTTTTAAACAATTAGTTTTTTAACTAAAAAAGATCACACTTTATTTAAAAATATAATTTTTTATAAAAAAAAACAGTCTTATAAAAATTATTTCAAAGGACATCGAATTCATTTAACATTAGGCAGGTTCTGCACTTCAGGTCGTTGAATCGATCAGGAAGGGAATTATGTTGTTTTTAGATTAAATTTTAAGAGAATATTCTTTCGTTTAAAAAAATTCTATTTTCAAAAGATTAATTTTTAACCAATGAGATTAAAGTTTAACAAAAAAGACGAATGAAAGATTTGCATTTACAACCGAATATTTTAACTGTTAACCAAATAGTTAAAATTTCAACCTACAAATATAAATTTTAAACTGAATGGCCAAATTTTCAAACTAAAAAGATTAATCTTTAACCTTGAGCCTTTAACTTTGAAGATTGTACGAATAAATAAGTATTTTAAATATTTTAAACATAAGACACGATCCTTGTATAAACTTATTAAACATGATTGCACTATTCGCATACCGAAGCGCAAAGCTATAGTAAATTTTGGTATAGTATCTTGATATGGAACGGAAGTGTGTCTCTTCTTGCTCGACCAATCCGCAGTCAGCTGCCCAGGTGGCGTGTCCCTTTTTACAGGGTCCCTAGTATCAATTTGAAATTTCGAACGCAACCTTGGAAACTATAATAAACTTGATCCGAAGATGCACGGATTTGGCCGAATGGCAGATTCTATTGCAATTTTAAAGGCGCGAAATATGAAAATACCCTTGTATATTGGCTTCCCCCCTGCTGTTGTGCAATTCGGGTAGCATTCACATCGCTATGTATGTAAGCCCCAACGTGTCCACCCTGTATATGGTGTTGTGTCACCTTACAGATATAAAACATACGTGAAAAAAACTATAAAACCCAGTTTTACTCCTCGCATAATTTAGATCTACTTTAGGACTAATTTGGGCCGGTATTTCCAAATTTTGGGTTCTAGTATTTTTTGTAAAAATAGATAAAAAATTGTTTAAACATTTTTTTAAATGTTTAATTGTCATACTCCCAGAGCTCTAAATAAGCCGTAAATAATTCTATGAGGTGAATTTTCTGTAAAATCTTTTTTTACGGTTCACAGCAATCTTGAGCAAACTTATTGTTAAGCTATTGCAAACATTATTTTTTACAAAAAATAAAAAAGCCCAAAATTTAGTACTACGGGCCTAAATTAGTCCTCAATGAACCCTAAATTATGCGAGGAGTAACAATGGGTTTTATGTTTTTTCACGCATTTTTTATAACGTTAAGATAGCACAACATTATATACAGTGTGATTTTTTAACTTGAAACATTCAAATATCATTTAAGATTTCGAACTTGCCCCCACCCCCACTCCCAGGGGGCGGTGTAGGGGAACCGATTTTAACATCAGTGAATGTACTCCTCAGGAGCCTTAAATGAGCCTGAAATTATGCAAGAGAAACGAAAAGAAAAGAATTTTTTTTGGTAAATTTGTTTAAACAATTTGTTGTTCAATTCAAATATCATATTCATGGAGCCCTAAGTGAGCCTTAACATAGGGTAGAAAAATAAATTATTTTAATTCATTTTTACTAGAATTGTTTAAACAATTTTTAAAAAATTTTCATTATCATATTGCCAGAGCCTTAAATGAGCCCTAAATTATTGTTGAAAGAAATAATGCCTAATTCGTTTTTTTCTCTGTGTGGTCCTGCTAGGTTAACGTTGAGCTAGCATGACCACAATAGGGCTTTAAGTTGTACCTAAATTATAGAGCAAAGCAATTTTGAAAAATTTGTTTTTTACTATGTGTGGTTCTGATATCTGAACGTTAAGCTAGCATGACCATCGTTTTTTTAAAATGAAGAGCATTAAATTTGGCAATGGAGCATTAAATTAGCCCTAAATGAGCCCTAAATTCCCTATAGGTTTTCAGTTCATTTTTGCAATGTGGTCCTGCCAGCTTAACGGACCTCAATAGGAAGCTTGAGGGAGGCATGACAGGCACTCAATTAAATCCTGAGCTCGATCCTGGGGTTTTACGATGTTTTAAGTATCATCGAAAAATAAAACTCTAGTTTCATTCGGAAACGAGCGCCCAGAATTTCTTTCACCATGGGCACACTCATGGTGGCCGTTTGCTACTTCCGAGGCGCACAAAATGCATCAAATTTACAATTAATTGCAATAAAACAAGAACCAGACCATTTTTCGAAAAATCCCTCTTTGAGGGATTGTATTTACCCACTAAGATTATGTGGTTATAATATGAGATCAAAAAATTGATAATTGTGGAAAAAATCCTGTCATTTGTAAATGCAAGGGCTAATTTTCAAGCCTGAGGAAGCACCTTAATTAATCGCGTAATAATCAACATATTCAATTTCTCATGATAGGTATATTATCGAAGATCACGTGAGGCTCTTAAGCAAAGAATGCTTAACAGAGGATGACAAACTGAAGATTGAGACACGGGAAAGTAAAGAAATATCAGAAGATGAGCCACCAAAGAAAAAACTGAAGGGAGATGATAGAAAGGACAAATTGAAAGGACAAAATAAAGCCAGACCTCCACCTTTCAAGGCTCCTCGAGAACAAAATCTTTGTCCCTGGGTTGTCGATCAAGGTGTCGACGAGCCAGAGAAAAAATGTACAAACCCGAGATGCGCATTCATACACGAGCGACTCGAGTACATGAAAATAAAGCCAAGTGACATTGGCGAGGAGTGTCATCTTTTCAATTTGATGGGAAGATGTCCTCGAGGTCTCGCATGTAGAATGGGTTCGAAGCACCTAACAGCTGAAGGACTCAACATAGTAGACCAAGAAAAATTTGAAATTTTCAAGCAAAAGCCTCCGGCCGTCAAGAATCAGATATCGAAGAGTCTTCAGGAGAAGCTGCGCAAGTATAAATACAACTTCTCCAAGGCTGAGAAGACAGTAAAAGCGAATAATCCATCAAAGAAAACTGAACCCGTGAAAGAGTCTAAAACAAAATCGTCAGAAAATGAACCTTTGGACAATAACTCTATCAATAAGAAAGCTGGCGATTCAGACACTTTAATTTCAAATGATACAAAAGAGAAAGAGATTGGTGCTGTTTTTGATACAGATATAATCAAACTTTTGCCCTTGGAAAAGAAGAAAATTGACTGGAAGGATAAAATCATGCTAAGTCCTTTGACGACTGTCGGAAATTTGCCATTTCGAAGAATTTGCAAGGAGTTTGGAGCGGACATAACTTGCGGTGAGATGGCACTCGCTCCTAGAATATTGAAGGGTGCGCAAGAGGAATGGGCTCTGATAAAAAGACACGAATCGGAAGATATTTTCGGTGTTCAAATTTGCGGAAATAATCCCGGAGTTTTAACTCGATGTGCTCAACTTTTGAATGAAGAGTCTGATGTCGATTTTATTGATCTGAATCTTGGCTGTCCGATCGATTTGATATACAAACAGGGATCCGGATGCGGAATGCTTAATAGGATGAATATTTTGGAAACTGTTATAAAATCCGCGACCGAGATTTTGGATATTCCCTTCACTGTGAAAACGAGAACTGGGATTTATATGGACAAACCTATCGCTCATAATTTAATGCCCAAGTTTCGAGACTGGGGTGTCGCAATGATTAATGTGAGTAAAAAATAATTTGATTCCAATATTTATATCAGTGATGGGTGAGTTAGTTTTTAAAAAGAATTAGTTTTGCGTTTATGGAGCAAAAATTAATTTTTACAATTTCATTCACGTTTGCAGAGATAATTATGGAAGACAAATAACAATTTTCCTATATTGGGCTATAAATGTTTATGGATCTGAAAATTAATTTTTTTTTACCTCTAAATGTTCCTTGAGATTTACTTAATTCGAGGGCCATCAGAAAATTCTTTCGAAAACGTTGAATCTTCAACAAAATACATGAATTTTCAGTTCAAAAATTAATTTTGAACAACTTAAAAAACGAATTTTCAACAAAATATTTAAATTTTCAAAAATAAAGAGATAGATTATTAAATAAAATGATGAATCTTGAACCAAAAAAAAAAAGAATTTTTAACAAAGGAGTTCAACTTTCACCCAAGTCATTAAATTTGCAATTAAAAAAGATAAACTTTAAACCAAGAAAATTAATCTTCTACGTAACAGACTTTTTTCGAAAACAATTGTATAACCGAAAAATTCAGTTTTCAAAAAAAAAAAATACAACGAAAGATGAAATAATTAAATAGTTCAATTGATTTTCGCAAAAAAAAACAACTAATTTTACAACAAAATAGTTAAATTTTCAACCAAAAAGAGATATATGAATTTTAAACCAAGAAAATTAATTTTCTATCAAATAGTTGAATTTGCCTTTGAATAAGATAAATTTGAAAACCAAGCACTTCAACTTTAAATAAAAAAAGAAATAATTAGTCAGTAAAAAAATTTATTTTTAACCAAAAAATAAAACGAGTTTTGCAACCAAATAGTTCAATCCTTATCCGAAAAAAAGTTTAACAGAGGAGCTGAACTTTCAAGCAAATAGTTCATTCTTCAGCCGACAAATTGATTTAAAAACAAAGAGTTTAATTTTTACGAATAACATTAAATTTGCAACTAAGAAAGATCAATTTTTCAAATAGTTGAATTTTAATGTTTAAAAATCAATTTTATAAACAAAAAATTCAACATTCAACCAAAAAATATAAATTTTCAATAAAAATGGAGTAATTAATAGTCACATAAAAAAATTATTTTTCTACAAGAAATCGAATTTTTAACAAAATAGTTAAATCTAACCAAAAATATGAAACTTTAACCCGAGTAGCTTAACTTTAAACCAAGGATTTAGGTTTTCAACCAACAAAGATAAATTCTCAACGAAAAATATAATGATTGATATTTCAAACAAATACGATTTTTATTTTAAACTAAAAATAGTTCAATTCAATCAAAAAAGACAAATTTTTAACCAAAAAGTTGTATTTTCAACTAAAAAATATAATTTTTCCACAAAAAATGGAATAGTTAAATTTCCAGTTGAAAAACTAATTTTTGACCAAAAAAATTTTGTTATAAAATAGTTAAATTTCCAACCGAAAATTATGAATCTTCAACCAAATAAGCACGAATATTCTGAAAACGAATATCAATTTGAAAAAAATTGTATACTTCAACTGTAACTTAAAAAGATTGTGTTTCAACCAAAAAATACATGATTTTCAAAGAACCTGGTTGAATTTTTAACTGAAAAGGGTACATTTTTCAAAAATGTAATACTTAAATTTTCAGTAAAATGAACTAATGTTAAAAACAACAAAAATCTTGAAAAAATAGTTATTTTTTCAACGAAACAGACCAATTTTCAACTGAAATTATGAATCTAAAAAAAATTAACAACAGAGTTCAACTGTTAATCAAAAAAGATAAATTCTCAATGAAAAATATAATTCTTGGTATTTCCATCAAAACAATATGTTTATCTTAAATATGACTATTTTCAACAAAACAGTTGAATTTTTAACCCAACAGAATTATTTTTTAACCAAATAATACAATTTTTCAACCAAAAAAGGTAAACTGTCAACCTAGCTAAATTTTCAGTGCCAAAAATTAATTTTTAATAGAAAAAAAATCTTCAACAAAATAGTTTAATTTTCAATGAAGTAGATAATTTTTGAACTAAAATGATGAATCTTCTTCCATTAAATAATTAATTTTTTAACTAAGTAGTTCAACAAAATAAATAAATGCCTAATCAATACAGATTAAGTTTCAACCAAACAGTTGCATTTTGTACCAAGAGAGGTGCAATGTTCACAAAAATATATGAATCTTTGTATAAAAAGACGAATTTGCATCAAATGACATGAATTTTCAAGCCAAAAGGCGGATTTTTAAAAATAACTTCAATATTTAATCATCAAATATGAATTTTAAACAAAAGATCTAACAAAATTAATTAATTTTCAACCAAATAATAAAATTTGTAACCCAAAAAGATGAATTCTCATTAAAAAATAGTTGGACTTTCAACCAAATAGATGAATTTTCAGCTTGAATAGTTAAATGTTCAGTTAAAGAAATTCATTTTGTACCCCTAAAAACGAATATTCAGCTCTGGAAATGATTTTTTTCTTTCTGAAAGTCTTTGTATACATTTTAGAGGGCGGAAAAAAATTCAAATTAGAAAAATTGTGAAAACTAACCATCACAATATAAATAATGTAAATGAAAAAAATAGTTATAAAAATAGTTACCCATTTATTATATATTTACCAAATAAACGTCGTTAACAACAAAAAAGTAGATAGTGAAAAAAATAGTTATTTCTCATAACTGATTTATATAGAATCTAATGTGTGAATTGAAAATGAGTGAATTTCATTAATAATATTTTTTTTAGATTCATGGCAGATCAAGAGAGCAAAGGTACACAAAACTAGCCGATTGGGCATACATCGAAAAATGTGCGCAGGCCGCAAATCCAGTTCCAGTTTATGGAACTGGAGACATTCTTTCATTTGACGATGTAGAAAAAATGAGAAATACTTATCCTACAATCGGAGGAATAAGTATTGGTCGTGGTGCCTTAATAAAACCCTGGATATTCCGAGAAATCAAGGAGCAGAAACTAATTGATATTTCTAGTAACGAGAGGTTCGATATTTTGAAAAAATATTCTACTTATGGCCTTGAACACTGGGGTTCAGATACTCGAGGAGTCGAAACTACGAGGAGATTCATGTTAGAATGGATATCCTTCTTACACCGGTAAATTATAATTTTTATTATAATAAAATTAAAGAAAATCCAAAGTCGAATTTAAATCAAATTCATCAATTAATCTCCTTAAGTTTAGTCAAAAATAAAAATAGCGTCTATCGTAAATTAAATTTCAAATCTATTTTTAATAAAAAAAATCAATTATTTTCCTTTATTCTAGCCAGAAATAAAAATTACATGTTTTTAGAAATTTGATTTCCAAAATATCAATGATTTTCGTTCGTTTTAGCTGGAAAAAAGAATTATACTTATAAAAAATTTAATTTCAAGTCGAATTTAAATCAAATAAATAAATTATTCTCCTTAAGTTTAACGAAAAATAAAATTTTGCGTCTATCGTAAATTAAATTCGAAACCGACTTTAAATCAAACCAATCAATTCTCCTTAATTTCAGCCATAAATAAAAATTTCACCTATCGGAAATAGGTTTTAAAATTCAAATTGAAATAAATAAATTATTCTCAATTTTAGCCACAAAAAAACGTAAATATTTGTTAACAAAATAGTTTATTTTTCAACCAATAAAATTAATTTTCTTTCAAAACAGACGAATTTTCAACAAAATATATACATTTTGAAATAAGAAGATTAATTTTCTGCGAATTACATAAATTTTCATCTACATATTTTGAACAATGGAGGTGATTTAATTCCAAATTATATTTGATTAATTTTTAGTTTATATTTTTTCTTTTTTTAGACATTTTTATTTATATCGTTTAAATTTAAAACATAAAAAAGCAATTTTTATTTTAAAATGAAGTAGTTACTTTTCACTGTAGAGAATTAATTTTCAACTGAAAGGACATAGTATACACAAAAAGTTAAATTTTGTACCATAAGTTGAATTTTATACAAAATTACTTGAATTTCATGCAAAAAAGTGAATTTTCTTTAAAACAGTTGAATTTTTAAGAAATTAGTTAAATTTTAAGGGAAAACAAAATTAATAAATTAATTTTCAACCTAAAAAGATGAATTTTCCACGAAAAATGTAATATTTTATATTTCAAGAAACAAAATTTTATTTTAGAATGAAAAAAACAGCTGGATTTGACCAACAAAACCCGATTTTTTTAAAGTAATTGGAGCCTCAACTAAAATAGATTCATTTTTAACCAAAAAGCTGAATTTTCAAATAAAAAAATTTATTTTCAACCATAAAAGTAGAATTTTGAACAAAATAAAATAATTTTTAACCTAATTGTTGAATTTTCGAGCCGAAATTACGAATTTCCTACAAAAAAGTTAAATTTTCAACCCGAAAATGTGAATTTTCAACAAAATAGTTAATTTTTAACCGAAACAAATTAATTTTTAATCAGAGAGTTGCATTTTTAACCAACAGAGATGAAATTTGTACAGAAATAAATAAATTTTCAACTAAGAAGATTAACTTTCTACCATAAAATAAGAATTTTCAACAAATGACATAAATTTTCATCTAAATAGTTAAAACAATGGATGTGATGTTATTCCAAATTATATTTTGATTAGTTTTTAGTTCATATTTTTTTCCTTCCTAAAAATTGTTTACTAAGTAAATAGTTGAATTTTTAAACTAAAAAAGAGCAATTTTATTTAAAAATTATGTATTTAAATTTCCATCGCAAAGAATACATTTTAAATTAGACATACGTATTTTCTGGAAAGCAGTTTAATTGTTTACCAAATAGTGGAATTTTATACCAAATTATTTAATGTTAAAGCCAAAAAGATGCATTTTATATAAAATATATTAATTTTTAACCCGACAATATAAATTTTAGAGAAAAACTTAAGTTACAACCAACCGGTTGAATTTTCAGAAAAATAGTTAATTTTACAGTTAAAAAAATTAATTTTGGACCAAAAAATAAAAATTAATTTTCAACTAAAATTATAAATCTTCATAACGTGAAAGTTTGAGAAAGTAGTTCAATTTTTAACAAAGGATTTTAATTTTCAACCTAGAAAGATGAATTTTCAATTAATTATTCAATAATTGATTTTTTAGTCAAAAATATTTTAATTTAATAGTAAATAAAACATTTGGATTTGACCGACAAAGACGAATTTTTAAGACTTGGATCCTCAACGAAAAGAGTCGAATTTTGAACAAAATGCAATAATTTTTAACCTAATTGTTAAAATTTTGAGCCGAAAGTATGATATTCCTGAAAAATAGTTCAATTTTCAACCCAAAAATGTGATTTTTCAACAAAATATTTAGTTAATTTTCAACCGAAACAAATAATTCTTAATCAGACAGTTGTTTTTCTTTAAACAAAAAAGATTAAATTTCTAAAGAAAAAAAACTTTAATAAAATAGTTGAATTTTCAATAAAAAAAATCTGTGTCAAGAAAAAAAAATTTATTCAGTTATGGAAATCTCAAGCCAAAAAGGCGAATTTTCAAAATAGCAATTGAATTTTTAGCAAAAAATTTTGACTTTTTAATAAAATTCGAAAAAATAAAATTTGGAAATAAAAAATATTAATACTTAACCGAAAATTTGATAGTAGACTTTTCAATCGAAAAGAATGAACCCAAAAATGGGTTTTCGTATAGAATTCCTGAAAATAAAAGTAAGAATCAAACTATTAAATTTGAACAAACACCATAAAATGTTACTATTGTAATTTGAAAAAGATCTTTTTTAAAAAAAATGTTGGACAAAAATAAAAAAAGAGGGCAAAAATGAGAAGGTAACCGACCAAATCCTTTTTTTTTATTTCTGTCTTTTTTTTATTATTATCAAATCATAATTTAAAAAACACGTATAAATAATTTAATAATAATTTTAATAATTTACAAATCTTTTTTGTTGTCATTCGATAGCAATAAAAATTTAAAAAAAAAACGACAGAAATAAAAAAAGAGAAGGAAAGGAATTTGGTTGATTGCCTTCTCATTTTTCTTTCTTCTTTTTTATTATTTCCAACGAAAAATTTTTAAGGACCTTTTTTCAAATTACAATAGGAACATTTTATGGTGGTTGGCCAAATTTGTTTGTTGGATTCTTGGTTTTATTTTCAGGAATTCTATACATTAACTTGATTATTGGAAGTTAAACAGGATTTTAAATTTGATTCTAATCTATTTTAAATTTTTTTAATTTTAATCAGCTCTATTATTTCAGTTCGGATTTAAATGAATAATTGAGAGAAAAAGGATAGAAAATAGGCATTTTTATATTTTGTGGCTCGGTAATAGTATTTTAGATAAACATTAAAGTTAATTTTTAATACCTAAAAACATTATTTGCCAATATTAAGACACTGTTTTTAGAATATTTTCCAAATTTCCGAAATTATTTACAATATTTTTTATTTATAATCACGAGTCCAAGGCCTGGAGATTATTTTCTTATTTTCTTGGGAATTTGAGTAAAACTAACGGATGAGAACAAAAATATTAAAAATAATGGTTAATAAATGAAAGAAAATTGGGACAAATTTAAAAAAAAAGCAGCTAGAATCTCTGCGAGTATTTTGACTAAATTTCTTTTATTTACAGATATATTCCTGTGGGACTTTTAGAACATCCTCCGCAGCGAATGAACGACCGACCACCGTTTTACAGAGGACGAGATGAGATGGAAACTTTAATGGCGAGTTCGAATTGTGCAGATTGGATTAAAATATCGTAAGCCCTCCTTAGCTTCCTTAGAACTCGCACGATTTCATGTGAGTACAAATAATAATGATTTTAATATTCTGTCCGTAGTGAAATGCTGCTCGGAAAAGTACCTGAAGGATTTCACTTTCTACCAAAACACAAAGCGAATTCGTGGAAGTAATAATTTTTCGTAAAGATTTTTCTCTGTGAAGGTAAATTTACCTTGCGCTTAAGTTCGATTCTGAATGAACCGAGCAAGCATTGTTATACAATTTAAAAAATATAATTAATTTAGTTATTGCAATGAGAAGTCGTATATTTTGTTTCGATTTTCCATTTGAGGAGAAAAACCATCTTTTAAATAAAAGAAAAATTGTGTATAACTTTATTTTTTAAGATTATTTGTTTTGTAAAGTGATTTAAGTGTAATTTTTCGAAGATCCTGGGGAAAATTCAAATAAATTTTTTTACCAAAAAAGATCAATTCTCAACGAAAAATTTATATTTCATATTATTGATATTTCAAGAAAAAATAATTTTAATTTTTAAATCAAAAAAGTTGAACTCCTAAAAAAACGAATTGCCGACCAAATAGTTGTAAATAAACTAAAAAGGTGCAATTTTTGGCAAAAGAGACGAATTTTCTACAAAACAGTTAAATTTCTTAAACTTTAGAATTATCAAGAAAATAGTTTAGTCTTTAACCAAAACAGATTAATTTTCAACCAAAAAAGTGAATTTTTAACAAAATAGTTATACTTTTAACCAAGTAGTTCAATTTTCAACCAGAAAAGTTTAATTATCAACGAAAAATGTTATAATTGACGTTTCAACTAAAAAGGATTTTAATTTTTTATAAAACATTTTTAAATTCATGCGCTAAAGATAAATTTACCTCAAAATTGTCGAATCTTCAACCAAAACAGATTAATTAAAAAAAAAACAGAGATGAATTTTCAAATATCTTTTAAACTGACTTGAATTTTTACGAAAATTTTGATAAATCTTTCAAAATTAATAAAATTTGCATTCAAATTATCCAGACTCGTTTAACATATTTAGAAATCTTTTGAAATTTGTTTGAAATTCTTTTTAAAGTTTCTTTTAAAATTATCTTTTTTTAAATAAACAATGATTTTTAATTTTCTCGAATTTTTAATATGATTAGAATTTTTTTCTAAGAATAATTGTTTGAATTATACAAAATTAACAAAATTTTTTAAAAAATTTTCAGATTTATTTGGAAATTTTTTGAAATATTTTAATATATTTTTTAATATTCTCTGAACATTTATTTTTTAGCATAAAATCACTAAAAATTGTCGGAGGAATCTTGATAATTTTGTTACATTAGGGAAACATTTAAGAGTCGTTAGAAAGATTCAAAGTTTTTATTTTAATTTTCAAAAATCTAAAGTTTTTTAAGAAATATTTTTGTATTTCAAATTATTTTCGAAAAATATTTTTGATTAAAAAAATATCTTAATATCTTCTAGACTGGTTTTCGAGATTTTTAGGAATCTTTTAAACTATATTAAGATCTTTTTAAAAGCGAATTAAAAAAAAGTCATTTGAAATTTTTGCACGAATCCTGAGAAAATGTTTTTATAATCTTGAAACTTATTTTATTTCAAAATCTTCAAACATCTACATTTTGTTTTAAATTTTTTGAAACTTTTTCAAGTTTAAAATTATGTTTGAATTTTCTCTTTAACTTCTAAATATCTCTTCAACATACTTGAATTTTTTCTAAAATTTTGTAATGTCACAAAATTGAACAATTTAGCTTTAAAATCTTCTCTATTATTTTCCAAAATTTCACGAAATCTTTTGAAATATTTTACAGTTTTTTTTTCGATTTTATATTTAAATTCATTTTCCAAAATAAAAAAGTCAAATGAACGCACGGCCAAAGAAAAAAGCAGATTGTAATTTTAAACTAAATACTTGCAATTTTAATTTAAAAAAAAAAGATTAAATTTCTCTCAAAAGAGACGAATTTTCAACCAAAATAGATTTTTTAGTTCAGAAAGAAAAATAATTGTAGATAAAATATAGTTTGAAAGAAAAATGTTGAATACAAAATAAAAATTTCGAATAACTACTTATTTTTCAAGTTTCTTTGTTTCTTTGTTTTAAAGTTATATCAATATAATTTAAAACATATTCAAGACGTTTTTATTTTTGGAAAAAGTAAAACAATATTTGATACATTTTGAAAAATCTTTAAAAGTTTTCAAATATTCATCTCTTCAATACTTATACGATCAAATGAACTTACCTTAGTGAAGTTCGATCGTAATTACACTTCAGTGTCTCGTCCTCAAGATCTCTTGTAGTAGCGCCAGCTGCTCGGTTATGATCACAAATTTTAAAGGATAAAAAATTTAAGAAATTCATAGTTTGCCGCCATACGGGGGCTTCATCCACTACCATGTCCCGATCTTTATTAATTTTAAAGACGAAATATTGCCGGAATCGAATAGATCACGTATGGGAAAACGCAATCCAAAAAGAAAAGGGGGCAGGGAGGGAGTGATCTATTCGGACGAGACACATCGTATAATTACGATCGAACTTCACTAAGGTAAGTTCGTTTGATCGTATAATTATACTTCAGTGTCTCGTCCTCAAGATCACTTGTAGTTGTTTAAAGTTTTAATGGTGATATTTCGGTTACTTTTTTGGAAAATAACTCAACAATCATTTTCAGAATTGAACAAATGAAATAGAACGCAGAAAAAACAAAACTTATCACAATCGTAAAACTATGGGAAATAAAAATATAAAATTAAGTTTCTTAGCGTAACAAAGATCATATTGCCTTCAACTTAGAACCTTTTGAGCGAAATTTCTTTTCTCTAAAACTGGGCGATTATAGAATAAGGCAAAAACTTTTGACGAGTCGGACCAACACGCCGTCTTTCGAATGACATCGAGGATGTCTATCTACAACTTTGGTGTCTATCCCGCTTTTCGAGAGGTTCGTCCTTATCCACCTACTCAAAGTCTGGGCAGTGCAGGGCTCATGAGGCTTTCTCAAGGAGATTAATATTTGGTCTGTACCATTGGCTCTAATTTTGGACATTCTCTCGATGTAGTTCAAAAGCGTCGAAGCAACGCACAGAGCTGGTTGGTCCTTGAAAAAAGGTAGAGTCACTAAGGGCTCTTTTCTGTTGACGCCTGAAGTTTTGACTCTGTCAGTTATTTTGATGTGAATAGCATCCTCTTGTTGTACAATGTTACTCAACTTCATCAATGTCATCGTTTGTTGTCTTTGAGCCGTTGCAAGGGCCAATAATGTGACCAGCTTGAATGAAAGATCTTTGAGCGAAATTTTGTTGTTCGGATAAAGCAATTTTAAGCAGGTAAATACTGGAGTTGGGTCCCATGTAAAATCATATCATGGACTCTGAGGCTTTAAATTGTACGCGCCCTTGCAAAATCTTTTAAGTATGGCATTGTTCCCAATATCCCGATTGACAATTAAGGCGATAGCAGATCGATATGAGTTGAGTGTCCCATATGCATTTATTCCTTCTAATCAGAAGGCAAGAAAATCCAGTAGCGACGATGTTGGGGGTTCGAAGGGCGAAATTTTCTTCTTCTGGCAGAGTTCCCACCACAGCTTAATTGGCCTCGCGTACTGCTTCAGAGTCGTGGGAGCGAGAGACGCCAGGATAACCCGCAAGGATGGAGTGGAAATTCCCTCTACTGCAAAGTTTTATGCTTACCCGATAGCTTGGCTACAACCAGGGTAAGGCTTCTCCACAGGGGATGGAATTCGCTAAAAGGAGAAGAGAGCAATGTTTTATTTGGCCCTAGAATAATTGATTCTGATGTTCGCAATTGGTCGAACAAGGGAAACCACGGTTGAGAAACCCAAAAAGGGAGAACTACAACCCCTTCTGCTTTGTCAACCTTTATCTTTTTTAAAGTTCTCAGGGCTAACGCAAATGGAGGAAAAGAATAAAAGTTTTCATTTTCCCAAGAACGTGTAAACGCGTCGACACTCTCAGCTTCTGGATCTAGAAACCATGAAATGAAACGAGAACATTTTGCATTAATATTAGAGGCAAAAAGGTCAATATCGAAGGCTCCAAGAAAACTGTTGATTTTCCTGAAGGCGCCTGGGGAAAGAGTTCACTGTTTCCTGCGAGATAATCCTCGATTCTCTATCAGCTTCAACATTGTCGGCCGATCTTATGTATGACGCTGAAATCCATAAATCTCGTTTCTCGCACCACTTCCAAATCTCCTTAGCTAGTTTAGCAAGCTTAGGGAACTGAATTCCGCCTTCTTGTTGATATAGCTCAAGGCTGTCGTATTGTCGACTCTTAACAAGATATCACACGATCTAGAATTCGCTGCAAAACATTTTAGAGCGTTGAATGCAGCTGTAAGCTCTAAAAAATTAATGCTTTCGCCTCTTTGATCGACACTCCACTGGCCACAAGTCGATCTTCCCTCAGAAAAGGTACCCCAGCCTGTCTTGGAAGCATCTGAAAAGATTTCGGAAGAAGATTTTTCGTCTCTGATTGGGTTACAGATTGAAGGATCAGTTATATTTTTGATTCGCCAATTTAGGTCTTCATGGAATTCCACAGGTAAGTGTGCAGACGCTTCAAAGTCGTCTTTATTGGCTTTGAGGGCTAAGAACTTGTATCTTTCCAAGCCTTTAACATACACTGGAACGTACTTCACGGCTGGTTACGATGAAACCAAAATTCCAATAAGATGAGCCAGATCTCTGATCTTGCAACAGTGCTTTTTTCCGAAGGAATGAGCTAATTTGAAAATTCTTTGTCTCTTCGTCTGGAAGACTCGTGGTAAAACTTCTCAAATCTAATACAAAACCTAAAAATTTTATTAATTGAACTGGAACGAAGTAAGATTTTTTAATGTTGATAATAAACCCAAGAGACTCTAACAATGACTTAGTCTCATCTACATTTCTTGCGCATTCAACTCTCGAATCTCCGAAAAGGAGGAAATCGTCCAGGTAATTTACTGAAAAGAAACCCTTAGATTTAAGATGAGCCGTCACCGGTTTCAAGATTTTGGTGAAAATAAATGGAGCTGAAAACAACCCAAAGGGAAGGACTTTAAACTCGTAGTGTTGTTGCTGAAATTGAAAACGAAGGTACTTTCTGTGGTCCGGGTGCACTAGGACTAGGAAATAAGCGTCCTCTAGATCTATTGAAGCTAGGAAACAACATGGAGACATAACGCGAATTACGGTTTTCCAATCTTCCAATTTAAAATGATCTGCTACGACAAACTGATTAAAACTCTTTAAATTCAATATGAATCTTTTTTCTCCATTAGATCTGTCAACTAAGAAAGAGGAAGAAAGAAATTTATCTTTGCAAGGTCTAACCTTTGCAATGGCCCCTTTTTTTAAATACTTATCACTCTTCTGTGAACAGTGCTTTTGGTCAGATAGTGATAATACAGGTTCGGGTAATGACTCGTATCCTGAAGGCTTCCTTGTAAAAGGAATTTTATATGCTTTTACAGTTTGAAGGACGAGCGCATTTGTGGTAATATTCTGCAACAAGGGGAGAAAATATTTTAATCTTCCTGCTACACTTACATTTAACGACGATCTAGTTGGTTCTGCTTGATTCTGTAATTGTTGTTGCTGCCGTTGTTTCGAGTCCAAGATTTCGCCGCCCCAGTCCTCTGAGTTAATTTTGTATAATTCTTCTTGGCTGGGGCCCGAAAGTGTAAATCCGTGGTGGTTTCTGGTCTGGACTGAACGTAGGATCCTTTGAACTTATTGTTATTTCTCTTCCGTGTGTATGAGTCTTGAGACAGCATCTCTTTGCCGGCTTTCTCCGACGTTTTGGCTGCTCTCAATCTGTCGCCGAAATCTTTACCTAGGAGGAAGGTGTCCGAGACGCTTTCCTCTATTAGAGTCTTTGCCGCATCAGACATATTGCTGCCCTGGGCCACGAAATATTTTCTGGTTTTTGATGCACAAAAGAAGGCGTCAGCGCATAAACATCCTGCGTCTCCGACTAAATTGATCACGCGACTAACGTCCAAGACCAAGGCGCCAGCCTCGTTCTTCTTTCCTGACATTAGCTCCGACAAGGCCAGACCAATGGCGCTCGATATTGACGCAATCTGTTCTTGGCTAACTTTTTTGTATTTGTCTCCTTTGACAACCCTTTTTGCACAATGATTGGCCATTGTTTCGCTAAAAACGAATGCGAAGGTGGACCTTCCACCTTTTGGTCCGGAACATCGCCTAACAGATCCATGATTTCGGGGTCAACAAGATTTTCTTTAATCTTTTCTGGCTCGACAGGCAATTGTTCTATTGTTTCTGGGAACTTACATGTTGGAGAAGCTTCTTTTGAGGGCGAATGTTCAGCGGTACGCTTTTTGACTCTCGGTGAGCGAGATCGAGATCTTTCGGAACTCGAATAATCAGCGGTCGAACCTCTAGGGTATCGCTCTTGCCGTCTGTTTTCTCGCTTTTTTAGATCACGATCTGACGTCCCTTTCGGGGTACGCTCTGCGTGTCTGATGGATCTTGAACCTCTTGAATCAGCGAAGGTAACACTCTGCTCACGACGATGATGACCGTCCGGCGAATACTGACGATAATGATGTTTTCTTCCCTTCGAGGTCCCTTTATATTCCGGAGAAAAATCACGCCTCCATTTTCTATTGTAAGAATTCTCCTTCATTGAACCGGAAATTGAACCTGAACGACGCGATTCCAAACTTCTATGACGCGACGCGAGCATTTTGAGTTTAGTTTCGGTACGCGCGTATTTTTCTTGTAAAACTTGCATCTGAGCAAGTAATTGAGCTTTTGTCGGTGAACTCGGTTGTTCAACGATCTTTTGGGATGGCGAATCGGCCATTTTTGAAAAATCTCGAACACAAATTAATAAAAGTTTTAGAAAGAATGATAACGCGTTCTGATCATAACCGCACAACAAAAACGAATGAAGATCGGGACATGGTAGTGGATGGAGCCCCTGTATGGCGGCAAACTATAAATTTCTTAAATTTTTTATCCTTTAAAATTTGTGATCATAACCGAGCAGCTGGCGCTACTACAAGTGATCTTGAGGACGAGACACTGAAGTATAATTTTAACATTCTTAAATATCTTTTAAACTGATTATTACTAAAATTGTCTTGAAATCTTTCGGATTCTTTTTTTTTATTTTTATTTTTGACATCTTTTGTAATGATTTGAAATCTTTTAAAATATACTCTTAAAATTAGTTTTTCTCTAAGTATTTCCATTTTAAGAATTTTTTTATTACCTTAAAACCTTTCAAAATCATTTTAAAAAACTCTCAATTTTATTTTGAAATTTTCAAAAATCTACATTTTGTTTTTAGTTCTTTTTAATTTTTGAATTATTCTTGAAATTTTTAAAAACCTTTAAATATTTCTTAAAATTATTCGATTTTTTCCTAAATATCCAAGCTCTTTTATGACAATCTTGGAAATCTTTTGGAATGTTTTGAAATTTTTGTTACTTTTAAAATTAATCTAGAAAAATGAAAAATCTTAAAATATTTACCCAGAAATCTTAAGACATTTTTTTATTCTCTTGAAACCTTTCAAAATTCTTTACAAACTTATGCATTTTTTCCGAAATCTTCAAAAATCTACATTTTGTTTTCTTGCAAAACTGAAAAATGTTGTTTTAAATCTTCTACATTTTTAACTGAAAATTTAGGACGGCTTTCAAATGTTTGAAAATGTTTATAAATATATTCTTAAAATTAATTTTTCTAAATAAAGAAACAGTTACAATTTTTCCTGGAATCTTAAAAAAAATAGTTATCTTAAAAACTTTTAAAATTCTTAAGAAGATTAAAAATTTTATTTAAAAATCTTTAAAAGACTACATTTTGTTTCAAAGTTTTTGAAATGTTTTCAAACTTTAAATGGTTTTTAATTATTTTAAAATCCTAATTCATTAAAAAAAATTATTGACCTTTACCCATAATTTTATTTTTCTCATTTCTTTAAAAATTTTAAAAAGTTTAAAAATTGTATATTGTGGTAGCAAAATGTTAACATAATTATTTCCCAATTTAAGAAAATGTTTAAAATTAAATTTTTCTCTTTTGGCCTGAATGTTTAAAAGTGTAGGAAATAAATTTGAAATTATTATTTTAAAAGCAGTTTAAACGTCCATAATTAAAATTCCTTATTTGGAAATTGCGATTTACAAAAGCCTAGAAAATTCAACTATTAGATTGAAAATTGAACTTCTTTGTTTAAGAATTTTTTTGTTTTGTTTGAAGGTTTATCGTTTTAGTTGAAAATTCATTTCTGGCTAAAAATGTTATTTTTTTTTTAGAATTATCTTTCTTAACTGAAAATTTGCTTTTTTTTACTTGAAAATGAAATTTTTGGTTCAAAACTTATATTTCTGAGTTCAAAACTCAATTGTTCTTCAGAAAACTTATCTTTCTGTTTATAAAATTCAACAATTTAGTAGAATTTTTTTCTTTTTTAACTAATACTTAGTTAATAAATTAATTTTTTTCCTTGAAGTATATCTTTTTTTTTGGAAAATTCATTTCGTTGGTTAAAAAAATATTTTTGTATTTAAAATTCATCATTTTATTTGAAAGTTCATCTCTTTGGTTAAAAAATATTTTTTTTTTCTTTAAAATCAACTTTTTAAACTGAAAATTGAACTACTTCATTTTTGGTTTTAAATGTACGTTTTTATTTGAAAATCGAACTATTTGGTTAAAAATTCATGTACTTTTTAAGAAATTCATCTTTTTAATAAAAAAGGAATCTTCTTTGTTGAAAATTCATCTTTTTTATTACAAATGTTATTATTTTGTTGAAAATTTAATTATTTAATTGGGAATTGGGGTTGTAATTTTTTTTCTTAAGTGAGACATTTTTCTTGGTTATAAATTCAACGACTTGATTTCAATTTGAACTTCATTGTTAAATAATTCATTTGTTGCTTGAAAATATATTATTTTAATTGAAAATTCATCTCTGGTTAAAAAATAATTTTTTGTTTGTTGGAAATCAGTTTTTCAACTGCAAATTGAATAATTCCATTTTTGGTAGAAATTTTGTTTTTTAGTTGAAAATTTAACAATCTGGTTAAAAATTCATGTATTTTGTTGAAAATTCATCTTCTGGTCGAAAATTAATCTTCTTGATTGAAAATCCATTTTTATTGTTGAAAATTCCACTACTTGCTTAAAAATTCATTATTTTTGTCGCAAGTCTTTTATCAATACAGAACTATCTATTATAACTAATTGAATCTTTTGTTTGCATTTAATTTTCTTAACTGAAAGTTTTACTATTACATTTTTGGTTAATAATTTAATTATTTTTTCGAAAATTACAGTATCTCTTGAAAAAATTATCTTGTTTTTTCGAAAATTAAATTGCTTACCTGCAAATTCGTCTTTTTGCATTGAAAACTCATCTCTTTTGTTAGAAAAGATCTTGGTTAAAAATTTAACTGTTTGTGATTAAAATAATTAATTTTTTGTTTGAAATTTCGACCATTTAGTTAAACTGTTTGGTTAAATGTTGAACTATTTTGTTGAAAATTCAACTCTTGTGCTCTATAGTTCAACTATTTGGTTGTAGTAATTTGGGTTTAAAAATCGAATTTTTTCTGAAACATTTGACTTTTTAACTTGAAAAATCAACTATTTAATTGAAAATTTGTTATTTTGGGTGGAAAATTAATTTTTTTAGATACAAATTTTACTGTCACATTTTTTATTAAAACAGTATAGTTTTTAATTGAAAATTTAATAATTCAATTGAACATTTATTTACTTTGTTTTAAATTCGTATTTTTTAGTAGAAAATTAATCTTTTTGTTTTGAAAACGCAGCTACTTGGAAAAAGTTGAAAATTTAAGAATTGGATAGAAAATTTAAGTATTTTGTTGTAAAATCGTCTTTTTTCCTAGAAAATTAATTTTCTTGGTTGAAAATTCAACTATTTGGTTAAAAGTTGAACTACTTTGTTATAATTTAATTTTAACTTAAAGATTTATCTCTTTGGTTAAAATTAGAAACATTTTCTTGAAAATTCGTTTTTTTGTTTGAGGATTAATTTTTATAACTAAATATTTTACTATCACATTTTTGATTACAAAATTATTGTTTTTTATTGAAAATTTTAGAATGTGACAGAAAGTGTATGCATTTTGTTGTAAATTCGTCTTTTTTGGTAGGAAATTAATCTTCTTTATTGTTGTGTTGACATTTTTGTCTCGAGTGCAAACGACTACTATCTTTATTAAAACCCGTTGATATCTTTTAGCTTATCATCATTAATCGAAAGTTTCCTATCCCAGCATATTCTTAGGTTTCCCCCACGTAATATTTTTTTTAATTTACTTGAGTTAATTAACTTCAAACAATTTTGATTATAGTTGTAAATAAAAAACTAATGGACTTGTTATTCTATTTTTATTCGTGAACCAAACGTCACTTTTGATTAATATTGTTTGGCAAATTTTAAAGGCTTGCTTTAAAGAATAATCCTCGTTATCCAATTGGGAATTATCTTCAATTTAATGGATGCAATGCACCACTAAGGGGGGCTTTGCCACTTTAGTCTGCTGTGCTTTAAAAGAATAAATTGAAACTCTTTTTATTTTTAGTTCACTGAATCTAAACAGGATGCTAACATTTTATTTATAGCATCACTTAGAGGCCGCCCATAGAATACGTTAACAATTTTAAGCTATTTTGACAAAAGAAAATTGAATTTTCAAAAAAAAAAAAATATTTAAATTGGAACCAAAGAGGTAAATCTCAAAACAATATGAATTTTTAATCAAATTGTTATATTTTCAATCGAAAATATGCATTTTTCAACAAGAAAATTAATATTCTACCAAAAAACGCGATTTTTAAACAAAATGCATGCATTTTCAAAAAAAAAAGTTGTTAATTTTGAAGCCAAAAAGACAATTTAACAAAAAGGTTGAATTTTCAACCCAAAAATATGACTTTAACAAAAAAGTTAATTTTCATAAAAATAGTTTAATTTTTCACCAAATAGTTTAATTTAAACTAAAAATATGAATTTTCAACAAAAAAAACGTCAACAAAATATTTAATTTAATTATATTTAATTCTATAAAATTTAATTTAATTTAGTAAATCTTCAACATAAAAGAATGAAGTTTCAGTCAAGAAGATTAATTTTCCACTAAAAAAAAAACAAATTTTTAATAAAATTCATTAATTTTTCATTAGATAAGATCAATTTTTAAACAAAAATATAAATTCTAAACTAAAAATATAATAATTACATTGTTATTTGCATTTTTAATCAAAAGGGATGGATTTCCAATTCAGTAGATTAATTTCAGATCAAACAAAAAAAAATTTCAACAAGAGTTTATCCTAAAAGATTATTTTTTAATCTCAAAGATTAATTTTCTAACAATGGAATATTTAAATTCTTAACCAAGGAAGTGAATTTTCAACAAAGAAATGCATTTTTCAACAAGAAGGTTAATATTATACTAAAAAACATAAATTTTCAACTAAAATGGTGAATCTAAAAAAATAACTTAAAAAAAAAGGATTTCATCCGAAAAGATCATTTTTTAAGACAGAACGCTAATTTTCTAACCATGAAAAAGTTAGATTTGCCAAAAATCGTTTAATTTTTAACCAAATATTTTAATGTTCTACTAAATTGTTGAATCCTTAATCAAAACAGATTAATTTAGAACCAAAAAGGTGCATTTTCAAACGAAAAGAATGAATTTTCAAACAATAAGACTAATTTTCTACAAAAAAACGAATGTTTAACAAAATACATGAATTTTCAACTAGAGAATATCAGTTTTCAATAAAAAATATCATTTTTCAACAGAAACAAAAAAATTAAATTTCAAATAAAATGATGAACCTTTGAAAAAAAATTCAAGATAGTTTTTTCAACCCAAAAGATGATTTTTTAACCCAAAAGATTAATTTTATAAAAATGGAGTGGTTAAATTTTCAAGCAAGTAGATGAATATAGAACAAAATAAAATTAATTTTTACAAAATAGTTTCATTTTCCCCTTAGAAATTATTTATTTTTTATTTTTATTGAAATATTTAAAAAAACGTGCGCACCTTGTGTTCGGGTAAAACTTTTGAGAATCGGAAATGAATTTGAAAATGAAAAATAAAATTCTCAAAATATCCTCGTTGAGTCACGACCTCTTCTATCCAAATGTTGTAATACATTTCCATTTTCATCGTAATCTTCTCTATCGACATCTTCCGACAAAATTAAATTTTTCTCAACCTCGGAATTTCTGGGTGACATACTTTTTGGACTGTTGAATTAATTCCATAGGCCGTTTTATGCTTGCAGAAGCATCAGCAGTTTCATTGTCTGAAAAAAGTTGAAAAAGTAACATTTTTAAATGATTATAACACCAGCAATTTTTAAAATAAGTGAAATAGGTTTGCATTATGATTTAGGGGGTTTGCATAAATTACGTAATTTTTCTCCTGAATTTTGAAACCACTTTCGTTTGGTCCGTAAATTTCGTAAATTTTTTAGGGGTCGTCCAAAATAAGGTACAATAATGTAATAATTAATATTTTAACCAAGGAAAGATTTTCATTTAAAATTTTTAAAAAACCACCCAAAATGTTGAATTTTCAATCCAGAAAGAAGAGGTTTCCGTAAAAGTGGTATTTTCTGCAGAAAAAGACGGATCCTTAACAAAATATATAAATTTTTAACCAATTAGTTGCATTTTCAACCAAGCAGAATAATTTTATACTGAAAAAGACGAATTTTCCATAAATAACATAAATTATTAAGTAGATAGTTGCGAATTTTTGAACTAGAAAAAATTAATTTTGAACTAAAACTGGAATATATTTAAAATTTACAATTAAAAATCTTCATGTTCAATGAAAAAAAAACGAATTTTCAACAGAGCAGTTCAATTTTCAACCAAAAAGATGAATTTTTGACTAAAATTATTAATCATGCATCAAATAAATGAACTTTTAAAGAAGTAGTTGAACTTTCAACCGTTAAATATGTATGAATTTTCAACAAAAATATACTACATAGTTGATATTTCTACAAAAAAATATTTTATTTTAAATAAAAAAACAGTTGAATTTAACCAAAAAGACAAATTGTCAGCAAAAGACATACATATTAACCAGTTATATGAGTTTTCAATAAGGACGATTAATTTTCTACTAAAAAAGACCGGTCGAATTTTTAAAATAAAAAAGTTAATTTTTTAACAAAAAATAGAATTTAGTTAAATTTTTCTGCAAAAAATTAATTTCCAATTTAAAAATTAAATTTTCTACAAAATCGTTAAATTTCCAATAAAAAGGTTCATTTTAAACTAAATTGTTAAAATTTTAATAAAATAGTTAAATTTACAGTTTGAAAAATTCTTTTTTCCATAAAAAAACGAATTCTCAATCAAAGACTTGAATTCTCAACAAACAAACAGAATTTTTAACAAAGTAATACATTTTCAAAAAATTGTTGATTTTTCTACCAAGAGGATAATTTTTATAAAAAATACCCAAATTAAGAATCTTCTAATAAAAAATGGGGTTTTAACAAATTAGTTCATTTTTCGACCAAACAGTGAAATTCTCTAGAAAAATTGGTCTATTTTCTACCAAGCTATTGCAATTTTTAGACAAAAAATATTAAATTCTGAGCAAGCGAAATGAATTTATAACCAAAAGAGGGTTTTTTTATCAAGAAAGAAAACAAATGTCGACCGAATTGTTGAATTTTCAACAAAAAAATTAATTTGCAGCAAAACAGTTTAATTTTCTACCAAAATAATGGAATTTTCAACTCAGAATCCAGGGTAATTCACTTGTTATGCATGTAATTCGAAGTAATTTAGGTAATCCAAGTAATTAACTTGTAATCTCGAGAATAGTTTTATACTATTTAGTTGAAAATTTGTTGCTTTTTTTGTTGAAAAGTAATTTTATTAACTGAAAATTCAACTATTTAGTTCAAAATTAATATATATATGAAAATGAACAATTTTTTTAAAATGTAATTTTTTGTTTGACAATTCAAATGTTTTGTTGAAAAGACAAAGCCGTCATTTTGGGTTATAAATTCAACTATTTTGGTAGAAAACTCATTTTATTGGTTAAAAATTTAACTATATTGCAGAAAAATCGTTTTTTGGATCGAAAGTAATTTTTTCAGCAGAAAATTTAACTATTTTGTTAAAAAAATTTTATTTCTTGTTGTTAAAAATTAATTTTATTGATTGCGTATATAACTAATCCATTTTTGGGTAAATGTTCCTTGTTTAGTTGGAAATTCGTCTTTTCGGCCGAAATTAATTTTCTTTGTTAAAAATTCATGTTTTTTTGTTGAAAATTCAACTATAAATTGGTTGAAAATTAATCTTTGTTGAAATTTATACAATTTTTTTTTTAATATTCATTCGGTTGAAAAGTCGAGAAATTTTCATAGAAATTTTCACTGTTAGTTAAAAAATAATCTGCTTTGAAAAAAATTTTGTTCAAATTCATTTTTTTGGTGGAAGATTTTTCATTTTAGTTGAAAATTCGTCTTTTACGGTTGAAAATAAATCTTCTTTGTTCAAAGTTCTTATTTTTTGATAAACTGTTTTTGTTAAAATAATTCTTTTTAATTGAAAACGTAACTGTTCCATTTTTAGTTGGAAATTCAACTATTTGGTTCGAAATGCATGTATTTTGTTCAAAATTCGTATTTTTTTGTATAAACTTATTCTTTTTGTTGAAAATTTGTGTTTTATTTGTCGTTGAAAATTAATTTCCTTAACGCAAAATTTAATTCCATGTTTAGTGGTAAATTTTTCTTTTTAATTGAAAATTCATCTGTTGGGTTGAAAATTGGATTATTTTGTTAAAACTGCATTTTATTAAAAAATAACGTTTAATAATATAAATATAAATATAAATATAATATAATATATATTTATAAATATAAATATAATAAATAATTCTTGGTAAAAAAATCTGCTCACTTTCGGGTTCATTCTCATCGCGCGCGGCTCGCTGGCCTCGCAAGTTTGAGCGCGCCTAGAGCGCGCGACTGTGGTTTCACGCGCTTCGCGCACGACAGTATATTTATCTCGCGCTTCGTGCTCGATAATGTATTTACCTCGCGCTACGCGCTCGACTTTTCTGCATAAACTATTTAAAACTAAAGGTAAAAGTATCGACAACAGTTTTAATGATTGTGAATTTTTTTGTTAAAGCTCCTTCGGCTTTACCGAACACATTCTCATCGCGTATCTCGTGCTTCGCACTCGAGTTTATCCCCGCATGATTTAAATTAAAGTCAGATTTCAGGAATTCTTTAGGTCGCGGATGACAAATTCAGGCTAAAAATGGACGAATTCTGAATGGGGGATCCAATATGACGGAATAAAATGCAAAAAGTCAATTGACTTGAGTGGCAAGAAGTACTAACGGGGTTTTTAGGTTGCTGTTGACAAATTCTGCTCAAAATAGAACAATTCAAATTGGTGGATCCAATATGGCAAAATAAAATGTAAAAAGTCACGTGATTTGAATGAAAATCAGTACCTATCTCATCTCTGAAAATACTAAGGAGTTTTTAGGTCGCTCATGACAACTCCGTAGCCAAAATTTAGAAATTCATAATGCGGATCCAATATGCTGAAATAAATTGCATAAAGTCAGGTGATTTAAATCAAAGTCAGTAGTGATGTTTTTTGAGGTCGCTGGTGATGAATCTGGGATAAAAATAGAAAAACTCAAAATGGTGGTTCCAATATGGCAGGATAAATTGAAAAAAGTCATGTGATATAAGTGAAAGGAAGTACTAAAGGCTTTTTAGGTCGCTGATGAAAAATTTGTAGTCAAAATTGCGAAATTCTGAAGGCGGAATGAAATGGAAAAAGTCACGTGATTTAAATTAAAATCAGTACTAAGGTTTTTTTAGGTCGCGGTCTGGTAAGAAGACTTGAACTGAAAAGAATTTTGAAATTCTGATTTCAGCGTAAACATAAACATTTTTCTATCCTATTTAAAACCTGATTCTTCCACCGACCTCTAATCCGCTAGAGAGTAATACATTTTTCAGAAATTTAATTCCCTGCAGTTTTCATAGCGGTCGCAACGACTCTCTGAAATATTTTGTGTTCCCGAAACAGGAAAAATATTGAAATTTATTTAATTTCTTCCAGTTCCTTAAAAAATATCTATAATTAATTGTTTTTAATTACGTAAAGTAGGATCTATTTCAAATTTAATGAATTCCTTCCATTTCATCAAAAAAATATTTTAAGTGAAGTATAGATTTCAATTGAATTTAATTCCCACTCGTACCTTCGGAGGATATCGGTTTGAAAATATTTTAAATCCTTTTTTCTGGAATATAAGTTTAGAAGTTTCAATTTTCATGAATCTTATGAATAAGATTTTTCATATCTTTAAATAAAGAAAAATATAATTAAATATAATATACTTTCTAAATCTATAAGCTATAAATTAAGTGAAAGGTGGAAAATATATACACATGAAGTAATAATAATAATAAATTAATAAATAGGTGAAAGCCAAGATAAAAACAAAACGAAAATGAATTGATAATACTACATGAATAAATAATTTAGTAGATAATGAATTAATGGATAATAATTAAGCTACACTACAAAATATACTATTATTTATTTATATCAATGAAAAACTTCGAGGTTTTCATTTTATTGACCTTGACAACGGATTTTCGTGTTTTTCAATTCAATTCACTACTGGTCTGTGAATTTTTTCGAGGTGCATTGAAGGGGATTGATTTTTTCTGATATCTATTTCACCAACGGTTTAGTAGACGACCGGAAAAATCAGATATTCAAGTGAATTACAAAATTCAAAATGGCGGTCCCAATATGGCACACTAAAATAAAAAAAGTCACAATTGAGAAAATTCAAAATCCAGCTTGGCGGACTAAAGTGAAAAAAGTCTCGTGATTTAAGTGAAAGGAAGCACTAAGGGGTTTTTTTTTAGGTCGCTGATGATGAATTTGGGACCAAAATATAAAAATTTTAAATTGCGGTTTCAATATGGCGGAATAAAATGCAAAAAGTCACGTGATTTGAATGAAAGTCATTACTAAGAGATTTTTAGGTCGCTGATGATGAATTTTGGGTCTAAATTGGGATATTCAGATGGCGGATGCAATATGACGGACTAAAATGCAAAGTCACGTGATTTGAATGAAAGTCAGTACTCATGGGGTGTTCAGGTCACTGATGAGAAATCTGTCCTCGAAATTTTGAAACTCTGAATGGCGGACCAAAAAGCAAATAGTCCACCAGTTAAGTGGTTAAGGAAGGAAATATGTTGAAGATTTGAAATTTGCTTAGGTCAGAGTTGACTGTTGTTAAGTGGCAGTGCCTTTTATGAAAGTGCTCTGATTTGCCTACTATGACGCATATGATACGATGAACGTACGTCGCATCTCCGGTGACATTGCTAGTGTCAATTTGATGATTCTTTTTTTTGTGTCACTAATCTGTCACGAAGTTGCACGTAGGTGGAAAATGTAAAATTGGCCAAGATGTTGATTTTCTTGAAAAAATCAGTATCAGCCGGATTACAAGGTCAATTTTCATTACAAAGGGAACACGTGTGCCATAGATTGCTCCTCAGTAGGTCGCTATTAATCTATGAGGGTCCTACTGACAGTCAGCATGTCGTGTTATTATTATACGAGAGGAAAAATCACATCGTGTCTCGAATTGCCCATCTCTCTACATATGTGTATGACACGTTCGAGGCCTCAATGAGAAGTAAAGAGGAAATACCACAGGGTCGAAATCACGGTTGGGTAAGATACTTTTTTTAAGTAGCTCGTTACAGTTATGTTTTTTGATGAAGTAACTTCAAGTTCTCTTGAAACTACTTAAAATTTAATTTGTCGAGCTGAAAATTTAACTAGAGTCAAACCTGGATTTAATGACAATTTTGGGACTGAGCGTAACTTTAAATCCAGAGTCTCGTAAATGTTTTGCCTCTCTCCTGTTTTTTCTCTTTCTAGTTTCTCTCTCTATTTTGTGAGGCTTGAGTGAGCGCCGCATTTCCTCCCGCAGCTCCTCTCACCAATCCTCACCACGTGGCTTCAATTCTCGGAAATATTAAATGGAGGATCACTAAATCCAGGTTTGACTGCATTTAATTTTTAGTGAAAAATTTTCTTATTATCGTTTTTCCGGTTGAAAATTAAGAATGCTGTCTGAAAATGTATCTTTTTGTTTGAGAACTTAACGATTTTGTTGAAAATTCAACTATTTGGTTGAAAATTTTAGTACTTTGTTAAAAATTCGTCTTCTCTGACAGAAAATTAATTTTCTTCGTTGAAAGTGTAACTCCTTTATTGAAATACTTTGTCAAAAATTCATTTTCGGTTGGAAATGGAGCGTTTTAGTAAAACATGGTTTGGTTGCAAATTGAACTATTTTCTTGAAAATTAGTTTTTTGATTAATAATCAAATTAATTTTTTAACTGAAAATTTAACTAAATTTTTGGTGAAAATTTATGTAGTTTTTTTTGAAATTTCATTATATTGTTAACAATTTTAAAATCTTTCTTGTAAATTCATCTTTTTGGTTAAGAACTTAACTATTTTGTTCACAATTCAGGTATTTTAAAAAAAATCATCCTCTTTGCCAGAAAATTCAAGTATTTTGTTAAAAATTTGTCTTCTCTGTCAAAAAATTAATCTTCTTGGCTGAAAGTTTAGCTACTTAATTGAATTATTTTTTCAAAAATCAATTTTCGGTTGAAAATGGAGCCTTTAATCAAAAATGATTTGGTTAAAAATTGATCTATTTTCCTGAAAATTAGTTTTTTTTTATTAATAATATAATTAATTTTTTGTAATGAAAATTTAACTACATTTTTTGTGAAAATTCTTCTTCTTTGGTAAAAAATTAATCTTCTTGGTTGAAAGTGAAACTAATTGATTGAAGAACTTCATTAAAAATTAAGTTTTGGTTGGAAATCCATTATTTTTGTTGAGAATTGTTTGCTTGAAAACTCTGTTTTCTTTGGTTTGGGATAAAGTGGACTTTTTGAACTGAAAATTGAACTATTTCATCTTTGGTGAAAATTTTCTTTCTTTGTTGAAAATTAATGTATTTTGTTGAATTTTTTCTTTCTTGACAGAATAATAGGAATCTTGTTCGAAAATCAACTTTTCTTAGGTTGAGAACTTACCTATTTTGTCGACAATTTATGTATTTTGTTAAAAAATCTTCTCTATCAGAAAATTAATCTTCTTGGTTGAAAGTTTCACTACTTAATTGAACTATTTTATTAAAAAATAATTTTTCGGTTGGAAATGTATTATTTTAGTTGAAAATGGTTTGTTTGAAAATGTAACTACTTTCCTACAAATTCATTTTTCTTTGATTAGTAATAAAGTTAAGTTTTTAAATTTAAAATTGAACTATTTAATTTTTGGTTTAAATTAGTCCTTTTTAGTTGAAAATGAATGTATTTTGTTAAAAGTTCTTCTTCTCTGTCAGAAAAATAATGTTTTTGGTTGAAAATTTTCTAATTAAAATAAATTAGTTAAATCTTCTACCAATGAGATGAATTTTCAAACAAAAAAATTAATTTTCCTGCCTGAAGATTAACATTATAGCAAAAAACACGACATAATAAACAAAATAATTCATTTTCAAGGAAAATTTTGAAGCTAAAAGGACGAATTATCTACAAAATGGTTGAATTTTCTAATCGAAACCATAATTTTTTTAAACAAAAAATTACATTTTCAACCTATAGTTTAATTTTATACACAATGGTTGAATCCTCAGCCATACCAGTTTAATTAAGAACCAAACAGTAGCATTTTTATGAAAAAAATGATTTTTTAACAAAATATATCAATTTTCAGCTAGAAAAGGTAAAATTTTTATAAAAATACGAAGAGATGAATTTCCAACTAAAAAGTTGTCTGTAAAAAAAAATAATTTCAACAGAAGAGTGCAATGCAAAAGATAATTTTTTAACGCAGACGATTAATTTTCTAAACATAAAATAATTATATTTTCAACCAAAGAGGTGAACCTTATATTTAAAAAATGGATTTTCTAGCAATTTCTAGAAAAATATCAATTTTGAATAAAAAATGAAGAGATGGATTTTCAACTAAAATGAAGACTCATACAAAAATTAATTTTGATAAAAAGAGTTCAACCAAAAAGGTGTTTTTTTTTTACCCAGAAGATAAATTTTCTAAAAATGAAATAGTTAAATTTTCATCCAGGGTAATAAATCTTCAACAACAAAAAAATAAATTTTCCAAAAATAAGATTATTATTCGAGAAAAAAGCACGAACTTTAAACAACATAACATTTTTATTTTTGAACAAAAATGTTGAATTTTAAAGCCAAAAAGGATGAATTATTTACAAAACGGTTGACTTTTCAACCAAAAAATATTATTTTCTAACAAAAAAGTTAATTTTCAACAGAATAGTTTAAATTTATAATCGTCGAATCATCAACCAAACCAGAATAATTTAGAACCAAACAGTAGAATTTTTGCGCAAAAAATACGATTTTTTAACTAAATATATCAATTTTCAATACAAAAAAAAAACATAAAGATGAATTTTGAACTAAAATGAAGATTCTTGAAAAAAATGAATTTTTAACAAAATAGTTCAACCCAAAAGATGTTTTTCTTTTAGCCAGAAGAATAATTTTCTAAAAATGGAATAGTTAAATTTGCAACCGATGATTCTACAGCGACAAAAATGAATGTTTGACCAAGTAGTCACATTTTCAACAAAATAATAACATTTTCAACCAAATACTAAAATTGTTAATCAAACGAGATAAATTCCGAACCAAAAATATAATAGTATTCAACCAAAAATAGTTGATTTTTCTTGTTGTGTTCTAATAATTTAGTTCGCATGTAAGCGAAACCCCGAGAAAATGGGGGGAAAAAGGTATGTTTCTTAAAAGCAGAGAAAAGAAGAATTCTTTCAAATTTATCACCAGGAAATACACTCAATGCTATCTAATTTCGTATCATTACTTCCAAACACCCCCCCCCCCCCCCCCCCCCCCCCCCTATACCCGTAGTTCTTTGACTAACCCCACCCCTCTCCCTCAAATTGGTAACGTAGTTTATGTACGGGCCCTTATCAGTAGCACAAAAAAATATTTTATCTTAATTCTAATTTCTATAGCTCGTCTTAGGTTTAAAAAAATAGAATTTCATGGATAATGTGTAGATCTGGAGAAGTAATGACATGCGACGTGATAAGAGTGGACTTCACTTAAAGTTTGTTCATAGTTGTATTGACGAAAGTCGTTGTAAAGATATACACCATATTTGTGATAGTGATAGTATATCGGACCACATACGTACTCTACATGTAACATCAATGTGTAGTAGGTAGTTATTCAATTGACAGAGCCTCCTCGTCTTCTGACATAGTTCAGTCGAAGGCGAACTTGGGATGATCCAACATCTTCTGCCAGTGTAAAAAATAGTCATTCACATCACCCACGTCAATTTTATCAGTTCCCAGTTCAAAATTGAATTGTGAATTCCAAAAAAGAACAAATTTAATTCCTTCCCTCACAGAAACTTGGAAACAATTGGCATCAATCTAGCAGTTTCTGATTGATACGGAAGATCCTTCTGCATCTTTTATTTACTTTTCATCCTGTGTGCTAAAATGATGATCGTAAAAGTGACTGTGAAAATAATTTTGTAGTTTAAAAAGAAAAACTTGTGGTGAATGGTTTGGGTGTCAAATAATTCAAATTGTTGTTACGATTGTTGCAATATTTTCTCGGAAAGTAAATATTGCACTTGAGGACATCTAACTGCCTTGATCTAATGGTCCGAGAAGGACGATGTCATCGGGATAACATTGAAATGGCAGCTGATCTGTTCCCCAATGGGTCCCTAAAGGCTGCAACTGACAGGTAATAAAAAACGAGTTATCATTAAATGATAATATGATCTATTGATCTATTTTCAAAAGATATAAGAGCCAAATAAGCAGAATCAATCCACAATCTTTTGATCTGATGATAGTAATCGAGATGAACAATATAGATTATTAGGGGTCGTCCATCTATTGCGCAACGCTTTTTTTCGACGATTTTTGGAACCTCCAAAGTTTTATATATGTGCAAAAATTATTGCAACATGCTTGCAGGGTGGCTGCTGAGTCGGAAACCCCCGTGAAATGAGAGTGCGTTTATTTTTTGACCGGAAATTTAAAAAATGTTAGAAAAAAATCTATCCAATCACTAGAAATATAAAGGAAGTTGGATTTCAACTTTTTTCAGTGGTTAATTTAATTTTTAAGTTTTTCCATTATAAAATCATTCAGTTCACAATGGGCAATAATTCTAAAATCTTTTATTTAAACAATTTTCTATTTTAGTTCTTCATTTTTAAGCGTGTATTTTCAATTGAAAGAACTTTAAATTTTATTTTTTAGAACTTAACAAATTGCAAATTAAAAGCGTTTGACATTGACATTTGTTGTAAAAAAAGTTTTAAGTTGATTAACTTTAAATATAAATTACTTAATGATTTTTAAATTGTAAAATGAACTGATTTTAAAGACGATTGTGAAGCTGTTCAAAATTAAAAAAGTTACATAATTTAATCTTAAAAATTAAACGGCCTAAATTCGAAAGTCATAATAGATAAACAAATGTAAACATCCGATTGAAACTTCGTAAGCTACACATTTTCAATTTGAAAATAATTTCAAATAAATAGACTTATAATTAAACCCTTTTAGTAAATGGCAAATTCTGTTTTAATATAAAATATTCAATTTTAAACCCATTAAATAAAACAATGTAGTTAAGAAAAAGAACAAGTTTTAAATATTTAGCAATATTTAAAAACTTAAAACAAATTGTAGATTTTTGAAGATTTTGAAACAATGTTTTGATTTTTTTCGAAATTTTAAGATAATAATAAAATTTTCTTAAGATTCCGGATAAAATTTTCAATAATTTTTGTTTCTGATAAACTAATTTTAAGAGAATATTTGAAAATTTTTCCAAAATTGCCAAAAAAGAATCCGCGAGTTCTAAATCAATCGTATCAATTTTTCAGGATTTAAAAAAATTTTTTAAATGTCATCACAATAAAGATATTTAAAAGTTTTGGAAAGGTTACAAAAATAATTTTAAATTAAAAAAGATTCGAATTTTTTTTAAGTGTAAATTTTTAAAGCATTTGAAACCAAGTTTTGAAGCTTCTTAACGATTTTAAAAGGTACCATGATAATAAACAAATTTTCTTAAGATTCCTGGGAATATTTCTAATTATTATTATTTTTAAGATCATTTTAAGAAAATATTTGAAAATATTTCAAGAATAAAATTAATTTTTTAATTTACATACTGATACAAATTTAACAATTAATAACTTGGAAAAACTTCGAGTAAGTTTAAGAGATATTTAAAACGTTTGAAAAGATTGAAAAATAATTTTAATCGTGAAAATTATTTTTAAAAATTTAAACAAAATGTAGATTTTTGAAGATTTCGAAGTAAAAAAATTTAAAACAATTCGAAAAGTTTCGAAAGAAAAAAAAATTATTAGGATTCTTAGGAAAATTGAAAATGATGAATGATTTTAATTTTGAAAAATTAATTTCGAGAGAATATTTAACAAGATTTCCAAAGATATCCAATATTGTCAAAAAAGAATCGTCAAAATTTTAAAGCAATAGTTTCAATTTTGCAGGTTTGAAATAAAATCGAAAAAACGGTCTATTTTTTGAGCTTTTGACATTAATTTTGAAGCTTCTTAAGGATTTTGTAAGGTTCCATTCTAATAAACCAATTTTATTAATATTCCTGGGACAATTTAAAATAAGCTTTCATTTTGAAAAAATTATTTTAAGAGAATATTTAAAAAGTTTTCAAACCAAAAAGGAATTTTGATCTACAAATAAAAAATAAACAATTAATAATTTGTAACGACTTATAATAAAAATAATGTAGCTTCTAATTTAAGAAGTATTTTGTTTAGAAAAGAAATTTGTAATCGTTCTATTTTTAATATTTCTGACTGACATTTGGGTCAATCTATTTCTTGAATATCAGAGTTGTAGGTGGGTCTAGCGATTTTGATAAAACTTTGTTAAACTTTAGTGTTGAATAAGAGAAGTTTATGGTTAAAATTTTTTTCAACATTTTTTTAAATTCAGGGAGTTACAGGATTTTGAATTTTGAAACCCGACTTTTTTGATTTTTGAATTTGATTTTAAATTTTAATAGTTTTTGCAGGTGTAGCATACAATTTGTAGGCATTCCAAATACAATTCAAGATCTACAAGATTCAAAAAGAGGCTAATAAATAAAAAAATAAAATTTTTATTTCAATTTTTCGCTCAAAGGCTTACTTTAAATTTTTTATTCAATATGAATATTTCGATTTCTTATAATTTCCTGTTTCGATTCAAGAAAAAAAATTGACAAATTTTTATTACTAAGCTTTACTGGTAGCATCACTTAACAATAATTAAGATAATGTTTAGTTTTTCGGCTTTCGAAAATCCACAAAGTACATTTGTTTATATAAATTGTTTATAAAATTAACAAATAACATTTAATGACGAATTTTTATGTCAATAGACACAATAATATCTAATGATACATATTTCTGACTTAATACTACATCTTGTCGAAAAAAGCAAGTAACTTTATCGCCAAAACATTACTTTAAAAATCTGCCCGCTCCGCGGGCACATTCTCATCGCGCGCTATGCCCATGGCTCGCTTCACTCGCAAGTTTGAGCGCGCCTAGGGCGCGAGACGGTTGAATCTCGCGCTTCGCGCTCGAACATGATTACACCTCGCAATTCGCGCTCGGATATTTATTCTTTGCATTTGGAATGCTTGAAAAAAACGTTATCAAAAAGATCTCTCTTAGATGGCAGTATTTATCTGCGTCTTCATATTCTGAATTGTCTACTTAATTAAGTATAGTCAAAGATTAAATTTCTCAAAGCTCTGTTGGCTTTGAGGTACACATTCTCATCGTGACACTCGCACTACGCGGTCGATTTCCGACAGACATTTGTAAACAGGCTTTGTTGGATTTTTTTCTCGTAACTTTCGTCGTTTTTCCACACATTTTTTTTTTATTTTATTTTTTTCAACGTAATTTTTCACGAATAAAACAAAAAGTAGGCGTCCTATCAAGAGGTGATTCTTAATAAAGTTGTAGATCTTTTTTGGGATAACTAGTTTTGTTAATTCATCTTTTTTCGTATCCTACACAGTTTATCCACAAAATGGAATTTTTTATTTTCCATTATTTTTTGTGCAATCAAAATTTGAATTTTCGATTTTTGAAGAAAATTCAAAAATTTGTTATGATAATCTTTTAGAGCTTTTAAAAATAAATGTTTTTCTTCTCTTGACTTTTTTTCGTATCGTGCGTTTTTCGGCTTCAAATTTTGATTTTCGGCTGGTTAAAAAATTTTGAAAACGCTATAACTCTGAGAATTTTCATTTTATCGAAAAAAGTCATTAGGATAAATTTTTTGTTCTTTTTAATACTATAAATATCCGTATATAGAATTTTCAAATTCAGAAAAAAGTGGTCTCAAAAATTTTCAAAATGCGCTCACTTTTTGAATTTTTATCAAAAATGTCTGGTTACCGAACTCGTCCTTTCTTTTAGGACCTAAAAAAAGTGCGCCAAAGATGAATTTGATTCGTTAATTTTTTCGAGAGTTATCGTGTTTACGGACGGACAGGCAGCCAGACAGACGCCAATCGTGAAAACCTGATTTTCGGATTCAGGGGGTCTTGAAACGTGGAGATCCGTTGAAAAAGTGTGATGTCAAATTTCCGACAATCCTAATACTTTCTCAATCATAAATTATGAGAATGTAAAAAGGAACAATCGATAATGTTCATTATTTATTATAATTTGCTTATAATAAACAGTTAAATAAAAGACACTTCAATATTTAATGCGTATAAAAGAGAATAATTTAAATATAAATTTAAATTTGTTTAAATTTGTTATGGTTTAAATTTGAAATTGATTTAACTTTATAGATTTCAAATTGAAAATTCTTCAATTTTGAACGGTAAAATGACAAGGTTGATTTATTTTTTCAAATTCTTTTAATTTTTCATACGTAACATATTTCCTTATAAAAAAAAATCCATAGCGGAAAGTATTTGGAGCAATTACGTTACGCATGACGAAGACATTTTTTTACGAGTTGTGTGGGGGAGAGCAGAGATAAAAATGGGCAAAATAGTATATTATATACCAAGGGCAAAAAGAGGGACTTTGTGAACGAGTGTGTGTTTTTAGTACGAGTCGTATGCGAGCCAGGACGAGTCGTAGACAAGTCATTTTATTCACAATCATTTTATTTATTTATTTATTTTTATCTTTGGTTTTTCAAGTTTTCTTCTACCATCTTTAAAAGAGGACGAGTTATAAAGTCTGTTTGCACATTTTTGTTTTCGTGGACACTTTGTATTGCTTTTGTGATAAGAGTTTTAGGGCCACGTGGGGTATGCAAGAGATATTTGCTTCTGTGTTTTCTGTACGACGGTAAAATTCTTTAATAGTCGCTATTACTGAATGAGTTAATAAGCAATTGACCCTCGACCGAGTGGCCAAAGGTTCCATTGATGATGGCTCCTATTAAGCTAAGCTTAAGGGACAAAGGCTTAATTTTCCAAATTATATGCAAATTTTTTAGTTCAGGAAAATCTACTTTTTCATTCAATGCAATTAGAGTGATTTGAAAGGATTGCAACAAATTTTAAAGGATTTTAAGATATTTCAAAGGATCACAACATTTTTAGGGAATTTAACGAAATTTGAAAGATATTTAGGGATTTCAAGAGATTTCGAGGGATTTCAAAAGATCTCAGGTCATTGAAAAAGTTTAAGGGCATTTCAAACGATTTTTAATTTTTAAAAGGTATTTTACAAGCTTTTAAGGCATTTCTAGGTGTTCGAACTTTTGGATTTCAAAAGAATCTGTATTATCATCAGAGGTAGTTATTATGAACCATTGTAAATGTCATTCCACAATCTGTGAAAGTAGAAATCAAAACCATCAATCATGTTAACTCTTCAAATCACAGAAAATAATTAACGTCATTTTTGACTGAATTGAAAATAAATTAAAAATATATTAAAATTCAATTTTTCGGAAAAAGGATCTTCCCACTACGCTCCACTTAGAAAACTAACCACAGAACTTGCGATTGCCTGTCGGGTGCTTTTCCATATGGAGCTGTGTGAGAAGATCTTTTTTCAGAAAAATATCATTTTAAAAATCCTGGATTGATAAAACTCAATAAGAAAATCCAACTACTATTTATGGTTTAAAGTACATTTTTGTTTGTTTGAAAAGTCTAATATTATATTTTTAGTTCGGAATTTATCTTGCTTGGTTAAAAATTATTCTACTGTTTGATTGAAAATTTAATTACTTTGTAGAAAATTCAACTATTTTTTTAAAGTTATTTTTTATTGGTTGAAGATTCATCTTTTTGGTGGAAAATTTTATTATTTTGTTCAAAGTTCATTTGATTTTTGGTTTAAAATTAACATTTTTCTTAAAGGTTCACCAATATATTTGAAAATGTAACTATTATTTTAAAAACTTGTTTTTTCTCAGAATTAATTTTTTTTTAACTTAAAACGTACGAGGGTAGTTCAATAAGTCCTTAGAATGAAGTATAAAAACAATTTTTGTTGGGAAAATTTTTTTTTATTTTTCAACATAATCTCCTTAGAGCTCTATACACTTGGTCAATCGCTTTTCAAGTTTTTTTAATCCTTCAGAAAAGTGCGTTTTCGGAA
>NC_046663.1:45661056-45679369 GCF_010883055.1 Belonocnema kinseyi
ATCTAGTCGGGAGTGGTGCTGACTGAAAACAGATGATTTGGAGCGATTCGCGCGCCATTTGTTGGTCATTCTAAGGACTTATTGAACTACCCTCGTAACTATTTCATTTTCAGTTAAAAATTGCTATTTTTAATGAAAATTGATATTATCTTATTAAAAATTTGACTATTTGGTTGAAAAATCATGTATTTTATTAAAAATACTTTTTTGGTTAAAAATCAATCTGTTTTGTTTGAGAATTCAACTATTTTGCTAAATATTTGTTGTTTTTTTTTGTTGAATCCAAATGTTTCTAATTTCAAAGCAAATCCTTTTTGTTAGAAATATCAGGTATTATATGTTTCTTTATGAAGTCATCTTTTTTTGTTAAGAAATAAATTACTGTGTTTAAAGTTTAACTACTTTAACTCTTACTACTACTTTAACTATTTTATCGAAAATTTCTTTCTTTTTAGAATTAATTGAAAAAAATTAAGAAATTTAAATTAGATTAAAATCCAAATTAAAAACCCTATTTAACGTCCAATAATCAAATTGATGCAAACTCCTCTTAAAAAAAACAATAATCCAACTACCAAATTTGGACGACAGGGAACAGACAAATAATAATATTATAATAATAATAACAGATAAATAATAATAATTTGCGGACAAAAATAAAAAAGAGGAAAGAAAAATGAAAAGGCAGCCAACCACATCCCCGTTCTTATTTTTTTCTTCCTTTCGTCTTCTTTACTTTTATTATCATCAAATTCATTTTTCTTTCCTCTTTTTTATTTTTGTCCGAAAATTATTATTGTTTCAAATTACAATAGGATTTTTTTTTTGTTCGTGGTTGTCCAAATTTGGTCGTTGTATTCTTGTTTTTTTTTATTATGAGTTTGCGTTAATTTTTTTTACTGAAAATATAATTACAACCATTTTAATTAAAAATTGAAATTTTCTATTGACGATTCAACTATTTCTTTCAAAGTTCATGTATTTTGTTGAAGATTTTTCTTTTGGTTTCGTTGAGAATTAATATTTTTTGGTTGGAAAATCAAGTTTTTGGTTTAAAGTTAAACTACTTTGTAAAAAATTCATTTTGTGCTGAAAATTCATTAATTTAGTTGACAATTCAGCTTTTTGTTTGCGAATCAACTTATTTGTGGAAAATTAAACTGTTTGGTTAAAAATTTATAATTTTGTATTGAAAATTAAACCATTTAGTTGAAAAATCGTCGTTTTTGGTATAATCTTAAGTTTTGGAAAATCATCTGTTGATTGCGAATTCAACTATTTTGTTCATAAATCTATATTTTTTAATTCAACTGGTTGAAACTTTGTTTTTTGTATTTTGATGAAAATTTTTCTTTTGTTAGAAACTTAATCTTTGTTTTCAAAAGTTTATCCTTCTATGTTCAAAATGTAGCGAATTGTTTAAGAATGCAATTTCTTTGTTGAAAATATAATTATTTTGATGAAAATTTAACGATTTTCTTACAGGCGTATTTTTTCGAAAATTCAAGTGTTTTGTTAAAAATCCGTCCTTTTGGATTAAATGTTCATCTTTCATGGTAGAAAAATTATCTTTCGTGGTTAAAAATTCATTTTTCTCTTTTTTAAATAAACTTTTTTTTGTTGAAAATGAAACTGTTCCCGTTGAAAAGTTTCGAAAATTTGAAAGTCTCAGAAGAACGATCCGGCTCGACATGTTCAGGTATACCGGCGATGCCCAGTTGATCGCCGTCTACCTGCTTATTTGACTCCCACTACCTAACATCCCCTCACACAGATGAGGGACCGCGAGACTGGTGTCGTTCACTCTTACCCATGGGGTTCCTTTCTACTTAACGAGGAATAAAATAAGAATTAGATAATTTTTTTATTTCATAATGAGTAATTTAGAAATTATGGTATTCGAAATTTTAGATTTTTAGCGATTCCAACGACAGGTTACTTGTCTGAATAGTTTGAAAATTAGAATAAGCGTTCTCTTACGAAATTTCAGGCTTAATTTTATAGTTTTGTTTAGTTAATAATTTATTAAAGCCATAGGAAAAGTGGATTTCAAATAAAATATTTATAAATGACTAATATCAGAATTTAAACAATTTTCTCTGGAGGTCCCACAGCTGCGTGAGGGGAAGTTGTTAGTAGCAAGCGGTTAACGGCGCTCAAATGGGCACTGCCCAGGTCTGTAGGTATAAAGTTTGTTGACAAAAATCAGTAAATACCTCGTTGAAAAGAGATATAAAATTGGGAGACGAGTCAGTGCTGAACGAAGTTTTGACGCGTAACGTTTGTTCAGTCAATTTTATTCGGTCCAGAGAAATAAGGAATTTTTTTCTTAACCAAAAATCTAAATAAGTGAAAAGTTAAAATTAATAGGCCCTCTTTTTTGGTGTCCATCTGGTGTTGTGAGAAGGAGCCCGGCCGATGACAGACCTCCGGTTGTTTGGGGATCGACCCTTAGTAAGGGGTCGTGGTTCCAGCTTCCGAGGCTCACGTTGGTGCTAATGTTTCAAAACAAAATTTTTATTTGTTTATTATAATGTCTTTCCGATGACTCTTTTCTATGATACTTTCATAATTGAAAACAATTATTAATTACGTAAATATTTTTTATAAACAACAAAAGTATCATAGGAAAGAGTATTGGAAAAACATTCTTAGTTCATTCGGGAAAAAATTGTTTAAATAACTAATAATTCTTGTGGATTTGCAAACCATCATAGTAAAAAGTAATCGGAAAAACATTCTTAGTTAATTCCGTAAAATATTGAGCCTATTCTTTGAAAAATAACCAAACTCTGAATTCCTAAATGAAAATTTTTCAAATAATTAATCATTCTTTTGGATTGGCAAACGATCATAGCAAAAAGTTATTGAAGAGACATTCTTAGTTGATACTGTAAAAAAATTGATCCTATTCTTCGAAAAAGGGCCAAACTCTGATTTTTTAAAAATGAAAATTGAAATAATAAATAAAGAACATTTTTAAATAATTAATAATTCTTAAAAATTTGAAAGTTATCCAGACGACATTTTTTCCTTTGAGATTTTTTCCCAATACAATTTTTTCCCAATCTTTTTGTGCTTATAGAAAATGATTTTTTTAGTTAAAAATTCATCTATGCAATTTTTCGCTGAGAATTCATCTTTTTTGGTTTCAAATTGAACTACTTGGTTCTAATTTAAAGTACATACTCTGTTACAGATTCATTTGCTGCCTGAAGATTTAACTATTTTGTTAAACATTCGTTTTCTTGGTTGAAAATTAATTTTCATAACTGAAAATTCACTTAATCCATTTTTGGCTGAAATTTGTTGAAAATTCAGCTACTGTATTAAAGTTGACTTAGATTGTTAGAAATTCATTTTATTTTTTCAAGTATGAGTTATTATACAACATTTTTTCAATTAATTTTTAGAACTGGAAATTTAGCGATTCTGTTTTTCGTTGAAAACTCTAAAAATTTGTGCTTTTTTGTAGAAAATTTAACATTCGTTGGAAAGTTGAATTACTTTGTTCAAAATTAACTTTTTAGTTCATGAAACATATCCGTTGTTGAAAATTGAATTATTTTTTTGAAAATTCGTTTTTTTTATCAAATATCAAATTTTTGAACTGAAAATTTAAATATTCAATTTTCGATTGAAAATTTATCGCTTTCAGTTGAAAAATAAATCATTTCTAAAATTAAGTTTTTTTGTTAAAACATTATAATTTTGGTTTGAAATTTCGACTGTTTTGTAGAGAATTAATCTTTTTTGCTTAAAAATTCAACTGTTAAGTTGAAAAGTCTTTTTTTGTTGTTGAATTTATGTTTTTTTATTATTAGATATTCAAGTGCATTGCTGAAAGTTAACTACTTTGCTAAAAATTCATATTTTTTATGATTCATAATTTTAGTTGAAATTTTATCTCTAGTTGAAAATTTTATTATTTCCTTGTAAATTCGTTTTTTTAAATTTTAATTCTTGTAACTGAAAAGTTTCTTTCATTTTTGGTTGATATATTTTTTTCTTCGATAATTAAACTATTTGGTTGATAAAACATCGATTCTGGTTAAAAATTCAACTTATTGAACATTCTTTTTTCGGCTAGAAAATACATCCTTTTTTTTAGAACAGTTTTTTTAATATTCTCAAAAAATGGCCATCTAGAGGAAACCTCCCTATAGTGGATAACTGGCTAATAATTTATTGAAAATACTACTGTATGAACAACAATCCAATTAATTCATTTAATGTTTAAGATACTATACAAATATATAGGTGTTAATAAATTGTAATTATAACTAATTATTTTACGTATATTATTGTTCTCTTAATTAATGATTATTCACTGTAGGGTTACATTATCTACTGTAGAAAGATATCCCTTAGATTTTTCAAATACATTTTTTGTTTTATCTTGTGTTGCTAAGTTTGGCTGAGAAATATTTATTTTTATTTTATTTAATAAAATAGTTTATATATTTCAGAATAGATTTGCTCTGGTAAATCTAAAGTTTTGAATAAATAAGTTTCTTCTGTAATTTTTTTTCTTTACATATTTCTTGCAAGAATAGTGTATTTTTTAATACTCAATTGATGTCAACTGCAATTATGAATGTTATTGTTTTTTCAGCAAACTGCTTTAATAGCATTTTTTCCAGATAGGAAGTATTTAAACTTGAGTCACGAACTTTAAATGAGATTTAAATATCATGCCCCCGATTTTCTATATGTTCAAAGGAAATAATTTTTTTATTTTTACAAATCGGAAAAAAAGAATTAATGGTTGGCGCACACTTAAAGAGAACTATTGCCTTATATTGAGAAAAATATATTTAAAAAAAATTTAATCCATAAGATGCCTTTTTTGTATTAACAGTCTTTTTTTAAATACTAGAAAAAAATAAAAAAGGCAGGGTTTTCCAAAAATTCTTTTTCTGTTTTCAAACTTCGATAAAAAAAATAAAGCCGATTTTTTGGAAAGCCTCACCTATTTTTTGCAGTTTCCTTTCAGTTTTTATAGGGACTTTAAGTTTTTCAGTTTTAATAGGTAGTACTTTTTTGGATACGTAAAATTTTATGTAAACATTTTCTTGTACTTTTCGTTGTAATTTTTTCACTTTAAAAATAAAATTTAGTTTGTGCTTAATTGAAAAATCAGGAATTCTGATTTTAAATTTTAAAAAAAACTCAATTATCTACGCTCGTTCGAAAAATACCTATGGAAAATTTTTTTTAAAGACATTAAAAACTCAACTACTTAAAATTTAACAATTGACAATAGACAATATTTGAATTTTATAATTGTTTAGAATTAATTAATTAAATAATGTAAGATTTAAATTAATTTCAACGATTTAATGTGAAAGGACGAACCATGCTTATTTACAAATCTTTTGTCAGATTAAATCTCTAAGAATAACACTTATTCAAATAATAAGTCTTTTCATTAGTAATAAATTATAGGAATAATTTTCATCGAAAACTTGATTTTTAACCATAGAAGATTAATTTTTTATCTAGACCGTTACATTTTTAACCAATGAAGATGAAATTTCTACGGGAGGAGATAAATTTCCAAACCAAAAAGATGAATGTTTCAAAAAATGTGTTAGTCCACAAAAAAATCAATCAAATTGTTGAATTTTCATGCCAAAAAGTGGAATTGTGAACAAAATAATACAATTTATGACCAAATAATAAAGTATTTAACCAAAAATATGAATTCCTAACAAAAAATTAAATAGTAGACTTCTTAATCGAAAATAACTTAATTGTGATAATAATTTAATTTAATATAAATGAAATTAAATTAATTTAATTTCGAAGATTTAAATTTTAAGTGAAAAAACGAGGAAGATACTGTGAAGCCTGCGATAAATAAAAATAGGAATGTTTATAACTTATAGAACAAAGAATAACATTTCAAATAAATATTAAATTTAATTTTTAATACCTTAAAAATATTATGCTAGAAAACTGGAAATTTTAATCAGAGAAATTTTTTTTCCTTTTCACACTTTTTACTTTGGACTATACACGTTTAAATTCGGACTATACATACGTTTAATTCTGGACAAATTTTATAATACCATTTGTTTAAATTAGTGACAGTATTAACACCATTTTTTATATCAAAAGTGAGTCCGAGGCCTGACAAGAATTTGCACTTTTGAGGGGATTGAAACAACTCGGGTTTTCGCCAAATAGTACCATAGTACGTGTATGAGGATGCATTGTTTAATGTAATATTTGAACCCCATAATCTGAAAGCAATTTTACACGCGGAATCAAAGCGATTTTTTGAAAAAAATTTTTTGTTATTGTTTTTTTTTTTGTAATTGAAAATTGAGCGTTCTTTACGCCTGTTAAATGCAACGCGTCAACTAACAGTGTATTCCGGGCTGCAGTCATTTGAACTTGTTCCATCTAGAATATATATAATATCCTCAAACCAACTTAAAAAGGAAGATTATATTTTATTTTTTATTTTCATTATTGCATTATATAATATATTATTATATTATATATTACTATAAGCGACGAAGACGCTGTACATGCTGATTTCCGAGCTGATTTCATTCGACTTCAAACTAGATTAGGTGCCTGCAGCCCGGCATACATTTTTATTTGGCTTGTTGCATTCTATAGGCGCAAAAATCGCTCAATTTTTAATTACAAAAAACAAATAATAACAAGAACATTTTTCAAACAAAAAATTTGCAGTGCTCCCGCGAGTAAAATTGCATTTAGATTATGTGGTTCAAATATTACATTAAATAATGCATCCTCATAGACGCATTTTTGATTTGGCGAAAAGCCGAGTTGTTTTAATCCCCTTAAAAGTAAAATTCGATAGTTGTTTGAAAAGTTTCCATGAGACAATTTCGATCAATTTAGAAGTAATTTAGAGAATAAATATTTAAAAATAAATGTACATTGGAATTTATTCATTTTCCTTTATATTAAAATAATGTTAACAGAATTTGTTATTCTCATAATTCTAATTCATGTGACGTAAAATAAACCCAGGATTATGAGAGAACGGGGATTTCAGAGTAACTTAAATTAGACGTGGGTTGTAGCTCAGAAAGTTAAATTAAAATCAGCTTTGCGGCTTCACCAACAAAACGCGGGTGTCCGCTGCAAATTATACTTTTAACCCAAATATTACGGAAAGCACTATTATTTAAATTGAACTCAGCACGCGAAGTTTAGAAATTCTTTAAATTGGATTTTTCCCTTATTTATTAATTGTAATCTTACTTTGCCGTTATCCAGAAAATCAGCATTGTAATGTTCATCATAGGCCGTATAGTTTAGCTAAAAACAATTCCCATCGGCCAGTAGCTCAGGCAGTAATAGCCTTTCTGCTTGGATTTATTTTGTGTTCGACTTTCGCCACATGCAGTTTTTTTTATTTATATATTTTATATATTTTTTAAATTAAAATGTACTTCTTTTCTTAAATTGTTATTATTTCGTTATAATGCTTAAAATCTATATGGTTTAAAACTGGAAGTAAGAACAAGGTTTTTTGAACTTCGGTAGGTACGAAAAGCGATTGAAAAAAAAAACATTTTTACTTTTAAAACCCCTCGCTAATACTTTTTATAAAAAATGTAATTGTTAAATATTAAGAAAAAAATGAATAACATTCATAGAAAATAAATTTGTTTGAAAAAATCAAAAAAACTTGTTAAAAAATCAGTTTTCCGTCAGAAAAGGCATCACAAAATTATTTTTTGAAAAAATGCTTAAAATCATCGAAGAAAATCATATTTATACATATTTTTGTAAACAAAAAATAAAAGAAAGATAAATAAAAAACTGCCAATGGGAATTGTTTTTCGCCAAAATTTATACAAACTGTGGGGAATATTTCAAAGTTGACTTTCTCAAAAACTGCGAAGAAGCGCGTATTATTGATTTTTCAAATCAGTACTCAGGTAAGTTTTTATTAAAAAAGATCCGCAACAAAACTAAAATGTATACACGCTCGGTTGTATAAACTGGTAACCCGGTTAATCCAGTGTAATCTCTTGTAATCCATTTGTAATCCAAAGTAATCCAGTTATTCAGAGTTATTTACATAGGTTATCCAAATAGTTTTCAACTATCTTTTTGAACATTTTTTTTTTAATTACCTTTTTTAAAGACTTTAGAACATTAATCTACTTTGAAGAAAATTGAAATACGTTTTTGAAAATTCGTTTTTCTTTTTTGTTGGAAATTAAGGTTTTTTCACTTTTTTTTACTTTTTTAAAAATTCATCTTTGTTGGTAGCAACTTAATCTTCTTGCTTCAAAATTTATATTTGTGGTTAAAATTGAACTATTTTAGTGAATTAAACTATTTGATTAAAGATTCATGAATTTGGTTAAAAATGGTCTTCATTCATAGAAAATTAATCTTGTTGCTTGAAAAATGATCATTTTGGTTGAAAATTTGTAATTTTTCGTAGAAAATTTAACTATTTTGTTAAAACTATTTGCTGTTAAAAACTCACATATTTTAATGAAAATTCGTCTTTTCTAGTAAAAATTGTTCTTTTTAGTTTAAAATTCCCTTTTTTTAATTTTCGTTTTTTTGTTGTTGAAAATCAGCAATGAACAATTCGGTTAGTTTTTTAATAAAATAATTAGATTCTCACAAAAATTTTTATTTTAACAAACTAATTAAATTTTTAACAAAATATTTGAATTGTTAGGAAAAACTATCATTTAAAGTAAACATAATTTTTTGTTGAAAAATATTAACTATCACTTTTTTTTAAATTTACCTTTCTTGGTTAAAAACTAATTTTTTAAAATGAAAATTAAACTATTTTAACAGTTTCAGATAAAAATTAATGTATTTTGTTAAAAGTTTCCCTTGTTTGGTAGACGATTAATCTCATTCGTTAGAAATTCATGTTTTTGGCTTACGATTCAATTATTAGGTTAAAAATTCATGAATTTATTGAAAGTTTTTTTTGCTGAAAATAGAACTCTCAAAAAACCAACCCTTAAACGTTTTGTCATTTCTTTCTTAATTTGCTTTGGATAAGGAAGATAACTTGTAAGATCGATGTTGGATAAATAACTTGTGTGGCCAGGAGAATATGTTTCTTACAGTTGCATTTTTTACTTTTTATCGGAAGCAATAATCGATACGAAAAAGGTTAAGATAAAAGTTTGCGCATCTAAAAAAGGTATATAAAAAGGTCTCTTGCTATTTTGCGTTATCTTTTGTCGTTTACAAGAAAAATTCTAAATCTACATTGTCAGGAAAAAAAATCTCCCGGCCTCAAAAGCACGCATGATGCTGATAAGATAAATTTCTATTATTAGCAGACATTGAAAAAAAGTATGCAAAAATGTAAAAAGGTGGGGTTTTTCAAAAAATCTCCCAGAAAATTTCCCTGTCTCATGTGAAATGGGTTCGGTCTAAATTTTTTTTCAACTAAATCGAATATATCCTAAAAAAATTTTAAATTTCAAAATTAAAGAAAAATGTCCTTGAAATCTTCCAGATTTTTTTTTTTTGATAACACAGTACCACAAAAGAAAGTGGTCTGTCCCAGAAGCGAGACCAATGCACCCTTATGTTTTTGGAGTCGCTGAAACCGAATATGACCTCAGAATTGCTTCATGAGGTCAGTCAATCGGCATCATATTTATTACACATATTCATTGGACTCCAGGACAGGTGTTAAGAGTATGGGGGGGGGGGGGGGGCACAGTTTTTGAAAAATATAAAATCAATTGGCCTAAAACGTATGATCCCGAATAAAAATGATTCGACTTGGGCTCGACTTGAATTGCCCCCAATCAAGACATGCTCAAGTCTAAAAGTTCGACTTGAGCATGTCTCAGTTTTGAGACGGAGCCAGGCTTCAATTTATGTCTGGGAGACAAGTTTTTATGTCTTGAAGACATAAATTTATCTCTTAAGTCGAATTAACTTCGAGCGTATACCTTCACTAATAAAAAGGGTAATTCTAACAGTCATAAAAGCTAATCTTCGTTAATGTTTAAACAACCTTGTATATTTTTATACTATATATATATATATATATATATTAAATCAACTTATTTACGGATTGTTATTTGTATTATATTTGTTTGACGATGATACCAAAAATGTTGTTTGTTTTTACGTATTTCTAACGGCTTAGGAGATCCTTCTAGAAAATTACCATTTTTATTTTTTTGAAGAAAATTTTTAAGGGTTATTCTCGTTCCGACCCACCGATTCTGAATTTTTAAATTAAAAATAACTAATTTAATAATTACAAATTTTTCATTCATTAATTTTATTCTCATTTTTGAGCCAAAAGAGGTTCGATAATCTCAGCCAAAACAAGTAAACGCCGTTTGACCTTTGCCGTTTGAGCCAGACATCGATGTTTTGGAGACGAACTCAAGACATAACCAAGTCGAACTCAAGTCGAAGCATTTTTACTCGGAATGCTTATGAAAATCCACAGTTTTTGATAATCAGCACCAAATTTATCACACATATTCTTTGAGTTCCCAGCCAGATCGCAACAGTATGGGGGAGGGGGGCGGAAGCTTGGCACATATGAAGTGGTACATTCGTAGTTATTGACTAATCGGCAGCAAATTTTGCATACATATTCTTTGAGCTCCCGGTCAGGTCGTAAGAATATTGAAAGATGATGGAGTGTAGGGGGAGGGAGTACAGTTTTCGAAATATATAAAATCAAGTGTCCTAAAATGTATGATCTTTATAAGAATCCCGTACTTGATCATTATCACCACATTTTTCACACATATTCTTTGGGCTTTCAAGCAGGCCGTGAGAATATGGGGAGGGGGTGTAGGAGAGATTAAGACGAGGAAGGAGCACAAACGTAGTTTTTCACTAATCAGCAGCACATTTTTTACGCATTTTCTTTGGGCCTCCGGATAGATCATACGAGAATTCGGTGGGAATATAAAATGGGGGGGGGGGGGAGCTTTTGAAATCTACTATATAAATTTCAAATTTTTGAAGAGTTTTTGCAGGCTATGTTAGAATTTCACGACTGATTTAAAAATTCTAAATATTGGATTCAATGACTAAAGTGTAAGTTTTATAAGTAAAAACAATTAAAATTTTCTGTATTTAAGCTCATATTTCTGTTTTACGTTCTCAGAGTCTTTTCAAAGTTTAGTTCAAATTTCACTCTAGACTTCGCATTTTTCAAAACCAAATTCTGTGACAAATACTTAAAATTGTATGTTGATTTAATTCCAGTATTATTCAATATACAACTTTTTTGGCATTTTCGTTTGTTCTCGATGCATCGTATTAATGGTAGCAGGCTTTCGCGGCGACGAAGTCGCCGCCGCAGGGCACAGCTAGTGTTCTCTAAAAATTCATTTTTAAAAATAGAAAAACATTTTTAAATTTTCTCAGGAATGTTAAGAAACTTTTTATTTTCTTGAAACCTTTCAAAGTTTCTAAAAATCTTTTGTTTAGAATTTTGGAGTAAATGATGTATTAAAAGCAAATAATGTAAAAACTTCTTTATATAATACTTATTATGTTCAAAATGTGTCATTTTTTAAAATCAAAAACAAAAAAGGTACCAGAAATTTTCCCCTAAAATTTATCAATCTTTTAATTTTGTAATAGTAGGAGAAGTGTTTTTGATTTTTTTTCTAATAAATAGACATTGCTGCCAGTAACATAAGTCATATTTTCTGAATATTTCATAATTTAAAAAAAATGTTAGGAATGAATTTGACTTCTTAATCTCAACTTTACCCTAAAATCGAAAATTTAAGGTTGTTAATACCTAAATCAAAATTTTTTTTCATAACAAAATTTTAGGGAAATTTCTTGCGCCTTACATAATAGAATAGTTAGAATTGTAGAAATAAACATTTAAATACTGTATAAAATGGAATTTTAGGCATAGAATCTCTATAAAGAGCTATAAATGTTTTTGTTTTAATCTGAAAGAAAAAAGGGGTTTATTTGCCAAAGGAAAAAAAATTCCGACTCATATGTGTAGAAAACCTAAAAAAAAAACGATTTCAAAAGACACATTAATCCCGATTTTAGATTTTCAGAAGAAAGAAATGTTTACACAAATCTCGGTTTAATAAAGGAAAGTTCCTTAAGTAGAAAGAGAGTTTCAAAGTCAGGCGGGCACAGTGAAACTTACCGAAGTTTCAATTCGAAACCATTTTTTATTTTTTAATATTACGTATGAAAAATTCAAAATAGGGCATACCTGGAAATCAGGGAAAAGTTCAGAAATTTTATTAGTCAGGAAAAGTCAGGGCTTTTGAAAAAAATTCTGCAAAAGTCACGGAATTACTATGAGAGGAACTTTAAATAATTGTCATTGATAATAAATTTGAAATTTTCGCATTCCGTTTATAAAAGATTCTAAACGTGTTATGAGATTGAAATTCTGATCTTTGAACATGAATGGTTAGGGAAAATTAAAAAATTGCAGCGAAAAGTTAGGGAATTTTGAAATTGAAGTTTGCGGCCTAATATTCTTGTTAGAAATTTATTTGCCTTGTATTTATATTTCTAATTATTTTGGATGGAATATTCAACTTATTTTTTTTTAATTTGTCTTTTCGGTTTGAAAATTCAATGGTTGAGGATTCAACTATTTGGTTTGAAAATTTATCTTTTACAGTTGAAGTTAACTGTTTTTTATTCAAAATAAAAATAGTTCTTAGTCGAAATATCTACTATTACATTATTCGTCGAGGCTTCATCTTTTTTGTTTGAAGATTCGATTTTTTTGTGGTGGTGAAAAATTAATTTCTTTAAGTAAAAATTTAACTATACCAGTGAATGATTAATCATTTTAATGAAAATTCGTCTCGTTAGTTGAAAGTTGAACTATTTTATTGAAAACTTATTTTTATTTTTTGAAAATTAATTTTGTTAACTGAAAATGTAACTATTCCATTTTTGGGTGAATATTGATTTTTTTTTAATTTGAAAATTCAACTACTTGGTTAAAAGTTGAACTTTTGGATGGAGATTCATCCCCTTGCTTGCAAATTGAACTATTTTGTTAAAAATTCATTCTTCTTGATTGAAAATTAATTTTTGTAACTGAAAATGTAACTTTGACATTTTTAGTTAAATTTGGTCTTTCTTATTTAAAAATTTGTCTTTTCGTCAGTAAAATCATCTCCTTTGTTTAAATAACATATTTTTTCGTTTGAAAATTAACTGTTTTTAAATATTCGTATTTTCGAGTTAGGAATTCAACTGTTTTGTAGAAAATTCATCTTTTGGCTTGAAAGTTCAACAATTTGGTTTCATTTTTTTTTTTGGACTAGAAAATATTTATTTCTTATTTTGTGTCTTCTATTTCTAAAAATTAGGCTTTTAAATTAAAATGTTACTTTTCAATTTTTTTTGAAAATTGATCATTTATAGTTGCAAATTCGTTTTTTATTTCAAAAAAATAATTTTTTTTTAAAGTTTCCTATTCTTTGGTTTAAGTTGCAACTGTTTGGTTCAAAATAAACATTTTTGTTGAAAATTCATATTTTCGGGTTGAAAAGTCAACTGTTTCACAGTAAAATCGTTTTTTCACTCGGAAGTTCAATAATTTGGATGACTTTTCTTCTTTCTTGACTGAAGCATCTTTATTTCATAAAGATTCGTCTTTTTGGTTGGAAATTCTACTGTCGGACTGAAAGCTACACTACTTTGTTAAAAAATCTCTTTTTAATTAAAGATTCATTATTTTAGTTTCGATTTAAACTATTTTGTTTAAATGTAGTCTTTTTGGAAAAAATTAATATTTGCGGGTAAACAATTGAACTGCTTCGTAGAAAATGTATCTTTTTAATTGAAGATTTATCTTTTTGGTTAAAACTAACTACTTTGTTAAATTTTCGTTTCGTTTTTTGTTTGCAGATTCATATTTTTAGTTAAAATTTAGTTAAAAATTTGTTTGTTTTGTTAGTTGAGAATTCTTCGTAGAAAACTAATCTTCTTGGTTCAAATTTCCTATTTTTTAGTTCAAATACAACTTTTTGCTAAAAAAATGCCTTTTTTTAACATACATATTTTGGGGTTTGAAAATTCGACTGTTTTTCAGAAAATTCATCCTTTGCCTTGAAATTTCAACAATTCGCATGAAGGTTTTTTTTCTTGATTGAGAAATTCTTATTGGTTTAAACTTCGTCCTTTTGTTTGGAAAGTTCAACTTCTGGGTTAAAACGTAAACTATTTTGTTAAACATTTACCTATTGGGATTAAAGATTCATTACATTATTTGGACACATTTTTTCTCGATTGATAATTAATATTTTTATTGAAAATTTAACTTTCATATTTTTTCTTTAAAATTCCTCTATTTCATTGAAAATTAATCTTTGGTGGTAGAAAATTTATTTTATAACTATTTTGTTGAAAACATTTTTTTAGTTGAAATATTAACTACATATTATGTTTTTCGATCAGAATTCTTAATTTTGGGTCGAAAATTCGTCTTTTTGGATAGAAAATTCGTCCTTTTAGATTGAAAATTCATCTTTTTTTGTTAATATTCAACTGTCCTAGAAAAAAATTCAAATTTTTGGTTAAAATTTAAATATTTTCTTGAGAGTTCTTCTTTTTGAGTCAATAATTCAGCTGTTTTGTCAAACTTTGAATATTAATAGTCACGGAAAATAAACAATTTGTCAGGGAAAAAAGAGAAATTTTTAAACTAAATCTTTCAGCCTCCCTGATTTAAAACAACTTAAGGATGGCGTTTTCAAACATTTTATTTTTGTCGAAACTAGAATTAAAAAAGTTTAAAATTAGTAAAATGTCTTGAAATGTCTTGAAAGAATAAATTATGAGACAAATAACAGAAAATTCAAAAAGAGTCCAGATTCGGTTATTTTTAGCATACATGATTATGTCTGTCCCTTGATAGTGGTTAAAAATAGCCTGTAATACCAATTCTAGCTCAATTATTCCATTTATTTATTTAGGTGACGTTCAACTAGCCCTCAATTCAGAAATGTTCCCAGCATATAAACTCTCCAACGGAGGCCACGAAAATAATATAAGAAAAAGAAAATTTAAAAAAAGATGACAAATTTATCTTGAAATTATATTATTATGAAAGAATATTTTGAATTCAGGTATAAATAAAAAGATTTATTTATTTTATTTTATTGTGAATAAGTAATTTCATTGTGTCTGCTTTTTTCCAGCAGTTATCATTATTTTTAATTAAATATCAATAGAGAAGATAGTTTGAGAAAGTTCGTAACTAATTTATAAATCTGACACCATGGAAATAAACTAGTACAAAGTCCATCAATTTTTATCGTAGTAATTTACTTCATTCATAAAATCAGATGGGGAAAAAAGTAAATTCAATTTTCCTTTTCTTTTTATTAATAGCAGATTAGTAAAACGTATTTTTCCGGATATTTTTCAATCTCCATGATTTGATTTAATTCAGCGAACACTAATTAAGACTCATTGGCAATTGAGATAATAAATTATCGATACATAATTCAGATTTATCAGAACATTTATTAAAATTTAATTTAACTAGAACATTAACCCTTACTTCAGAAAAAAAACTCGGATCATTTCCCAACATGTTGTTATAGATTTAACAGAAATTTTTTGAAGATTATTTATTTTATTTAAAAATTAATTACTTTGCTTAAAGATTTAAATACTTTGTTGAAAAATTATTTTTATTTTTGTTGAAAATGAATATGTTTTCAACTGAAAATTTAAATATTCCATGTTTGGCTGAACATTTATCTTCTTTATTTTAAAATTCAGCTATGTAGTTGCAAATTTCTGTTTTTTGATTAAAGTTTGTCTTCTCTGGCAGAAAATTAATCTTTTTGATGACTAATTCCTCTTTTTGATTCGAAAATTTATTTCTTTGGTTACAAATTTGATTGTTGAGTTCAAAACTACTTTAAATTCAAAATTTGTTTGAAAATACATGTGTTTTGTTAAAATTATTATTTTTGGTAAAAAATTAGTCTTTTGCGTTGAATATTCATCCCTTTGATTAAAACTTAATTTTTTGACTGAAAATTTAACTATTCCCGTTTTTCTTAATAATTTTTCCTTTTTTTTATAAATTTCTTATATTTCTTATATTAATTTCTTTTTTTATAAAAATGTTATCTTTTTGGTTGAAAGTTCATCTGTTTGGTTACAAATTTAACTATTTTGTTGAGAATTCACCTATTTTTTTTTTAAATATGTCTTTTTTTAGGTTGAAAGTTCAACTATTGAATCAAAAAATAATTTGTTGTTGTTGAAGAATAATTATTTGAGTTCAAAATTAATTTCTTTCCTTAAAAATGTAATTATTTCGTTGAAAATGGATTTTTGAAAAACATTTATCCTGTTTACATGAAAATTCAACTATTTGATTCAAAATTTCTTTTAAATATTCACGTATAATGTTAAAATTAATTTTTTTTCGGTTGAAAGAAATTATTTAAAACAAATTTATGGTTAATAGAACTTTCTGAATTAAAATTCTATTATTATCATGATTGGTTTAGAATTCATCTCTTTTGGTTAAAAATTCTATTATTTGGTTAAAGATTCGACTATTTTGTTGAAAATTATTATTTTCTTCTTCTTTTTTGTTGAAAATTAATTTTCGTAACTGAAAATTAAGTTATTCTATTTTTGGTTTAGAAGTTTTATTTTTTAGTTTAAACTTCAACTATTAAATTTTCATTGAGAATTCGTCTGTTTTTGTTGAAGATTCAACTACTTGGTTAAAGGTTAAACTACTTTATGAAATAGTTAACTTTTCGACTAAAGGAATGGATTTTCGAGTAATAAAATGCATTTTCAACCAAGCAGGCCAGCTTTTAACCAGATAGTTGATTTTCCAATTAAAAGGACTAATTTTTTACCAATAGCAGCGAATTTACAACAAAATTCCTCCGTTTGTAAACAAATTGTTTAATTTTCAATCAAAAAGATCGTTTTTTAATCAAACAGTTGAATTTTCAAATAAAAAAGATAAATTTTCACACAAAATTGGCTAGATAAATATGAAAAAAAAAAATTTTTAACATAATAGTGAAATTTCTAACCAAAGGATTGAATCTTTAACAAGAAAAATGAATTTCTATCAAAGAAGTGATTCTCAAAGAAAAATATAATATAGTTGATATTTCAATTAAATAAATATGTTTATCTTAAATAAAAAAAACAGTGGAACTTAACCAAAAAGACGAATTTTCAACAAAAGTTAATTCTTTTTTGTTTAAATGTTCATCTATTTGGTTGAAAGTTTGTCTTTAAATGCTGAAAATTTAACAACTAGTAGAAAAATTCCTCTCTATCGCTTATTGAAAGAACAACTCTTTCATTGAAAATACATCGCTTTTGATACGAAATGTATATTTTTTAATGCAAATTCAACTATTTTGTTGAAAATGCATTATATTTCTACTTGAAATTTTAAGCGTATAGCATATTGAATTCAATCTATAGTACTCATACATACATTTTATTAAAAAGAATTTATTCCCCTATGCTTCCCCTATTGTCCTGAAAAATCACCCTATTTACCCTGTTTTGAGAATTTCGAAGATAAAATATTATTTTCATAAATTTGGTGTTTTATTCTAGGCATTTTTCAAGTATGAAATCGAAAGAACATTTTGACTGGGTTTTTTAGGCATGAAAAATTATTTAAAATAGGGTTAAGTATGTTTTTAACTTCCCCCTAAGAGAAATTGAAGCTAATAAAAAATTGGAAATTGGCACCTGTGTGATATGACCTAGTTTACAGTCTTGTATATTAATTTACAGTACCGTAGGCGCAATGAGGCAACGGTACGCGGCGCTGAACGCCGCGACACAGGCGACAAACGAGGAGGACCAGTTGATGTTCAAAGACAACAGATTCTTAACAACTTTAGTCCGAGGTAGAAACAGGTGAGACCTACAATTAGCATTAAAGCAATTGACGTCAAACTTACCATCACGTGAACATTTCGCATCACAAAAAATCTATTTTGCGCTACGATAAATACATATTATCAAATTAACACCAAATTCTTTCCAATATCAATTAATCCTACCAAATTTGCACGAAGTCTTCCAATAAATTCTCGATGTAAATGATCTTTTATAACGTTACTAATCACCACAATTTTTTTTCAATTATCTTACAATATTTAGTCACAAATTCTACAAATTCAATTAAAAAATTTGATCTGATCTTGTGAATAAATTGAGGAGTGGGGATGTAGGAGGAATTATAAGAAATGAAGGGTGGGGAAGTAGACCAAAAGAGGGGGCATTAGGATAAATAAGTTTAGGGGAGTTAGAGGAAATGATGAGATATGGGGGG
>NC_046663.1:45679379-45684744 GCF_010883055.1 Belonocnema kinseyi
GCAACGTTAAAAGAAATTACGTGGCAAGTCAGAAAAATGGGAGAGGGGAAGTGAGAGGAAATTAGGGAAGAGTAAGTAGGGGAAATGATGGAACGGGAACTAGGGAAAATAATGAGAGGGGAAATTAGGGTAAGGGCAGTAGAGGAACTGAGTTTAGGAAAGTTAGTTGATTAGGGAAATTGATGGAAATGCAGGGAGTGGAAGTAAAGGAAATGAGGGAGGGGGCGAGTAGTGGAAATGACGGGAAGGCAAATGAGGGGAGAGGAATTAAAGAAAATGAGATTATATAAAAAGGGATTATGGAAAATAAGGAGAGGGAGAGTAAAGGAAATTACGTAAGAAGTAGGGAAACTGGACGGAGAGGAAGTAGGATAAGTGATCGGAGGGAAAGTAATGGGACAGAAAGTGGAGGAAATGATGAGAGAGGAAATTAGATTAAAGAAAATTAGGGAAATGAGTTTGAGGGAGTTAGAGGAAATTAGGGAAAATTAGAGGAAATGGCCTGGAAATTAGGAAAAATGGGGGGGTATGATAAGTGTGGGGAGTGGAAATTAGGGTGAGGGTAATAGGGGAAATGAGTTTATGGGATTTAGAGTAAATTATGGAAAATGAAAGGAGGAGAATTTAAAGAAATGACGTGGGAAGTAGAAAAATAAGGGAAGGGAACGTAGGATAAGTGAGTGGAGGAAAAATAGGGAAATGAAGAGAGAGAAAGTAGGGGGAATGAGAAGAGGTGGTTAGGCCAAATAAGGTTAGGGGAACCAGGGAAAGTGAGGGGAAACTAGGCAGAGGAAGTAAGGGGTAATGTGGGTGAGGAAGCAGGCAAATTGACGGGAGGGGGAGTAAGACGAAATTAGGTGTACCAACTTTTGGTAGAAATTGCATCTTTTTTGGCAATAGATCACAACCGTTTAGTTGAAAATTAATCTGTTTTGGTTGCGAATTGAACTATTTTGTTAAAAGTTCGTCCTTTTGTTTGAACTCTACTTCTTATGGTTTAAAATTAAAATCCTTTTTGGTTAAGATATCAACTATTATATGTTTTGTTTTTGCTGAATTACCATTTTTTGTTCAAAATGTAATAATTGTTTTGGAATGCTTTTTTAAGTTTTTAAATTTTTGGTTTAAACTGAAAATTTAACTATTCAGAATCTACTTGAAAATTGATCTGGAATTCAAAATTCCAGTATTTTGCTAAAAATTTATCTTTTGTGGTAGAATATTAATCTTTTTGTTGACTAATTCATCTTTTTTGCTGAAATTTAATATATTTTGTAAAATATTATCCTTTTACAGAAAAATCTGAAAATTCCTTTTTTGGTTCAGAAAAAAATTTTTTTAATTGAAAATTCAAATATTTTTAATTTTTTAACTGAAATTTTAACTATTATACTTTATTTTGAAAATGTATCTGTTTTGATGAAATTTTAACTATTCTTTTAAAAATTCGTCTTGTGGTAAAATCTTAATATTCTTGATGATTAATACGTCTTTTTGGTTGAAAATTCATGTATTTTATTAGAAATTAATTAAATAGAATTGAATTTGCGAGACTAAATAATTTATTAAAAAGGGAAATGACCTACTATTTCAGTAACTCGAGTTTATTAAAAATATTATATCTTGCAGGGGATAGATAAGAAGAAAATGCGAAGTAAATCTTGGAATTTGTATTGTACAGTCCACATTGCACATTATACTACAGCGCAGTATGAATGAATGTTTGTTGATAATATGCAACCGGGAAAAATGGCACGTGTCAAAGAAACATTCAGAAAAAAAATTTCGAACCAACCTGAATTATTTTCTTACCTATAAATGAAAACTTGGTTTAACCAAACAAATTTTGGTTGCTTTAAGAAAATATTTGATTGACCCAACAACATTTTTGGTTCAATCAACCAAATATTCCATCTACTAAAAGATTTTATTAAAACTTTAAAACAACCCAAAAAAAGTAGTGTGGCCAACCAAATATTTTGTTGTCCATATTTAATTAATTAATAAAATTTATTTTAAATTAAATTTAATATTAGTTAAATTTAAAATATTTCTTATTAGTTATTATTACTGATTTTATAAATCTAGAAATTAATATTAATTAATTAAAATAATTAAATAGTAAATAATGATATGGTTGAACCAACAAAAATTTTGTAGATTCAGGTAAATCGTTTTCTGAGTGTATATATAAATTCTATAAATACACGTGATAATAAAAAAGCAGATTATAATAAATGAGAATACTGAAACATTCTACTTATTGCAGAAATGCTTGCCAAAGTATTAATGCGTGACATAATTTGATTTCCGTCTAATCATCAGACAGGAAAAAATGTCGACCTAATTCAATTTGTTTATCAAAATGAATCAGAAGAATTTCTATGAGAAGCTAAAACGATGTAAATAAATCAAATTCCACACAAATTCAACAAGTATACATAGACAAATTGATTTCATTTTTTCAACAACAAAAAAAGTATTTCATTTACCTTATATTCTATTGAATGGGAAATTTTTATCTGGACATTATTATTTTTATATATTTTTGAAAAATTTAACAAAAATGATTTGTGAAATAATTTTTAAATGCTCATAGACAAAATTTCAAAAATCAATATAGAAGCTAATGCAAAAAATTAATCAATACTATATTTATCATCTTTAAAATGTCTATAATTTCAATTTAAAATTACAGTTTTGAATGCACAGTTGTAAACAGTTTAATCTTGAAGCCTTGAAGCTAGAGTTTTTTGCTTCAAAACCATAAATTCGAAATTTTTTGTTAGAATTTTCTTCATTTTTTTAAGGTTTCCAAATTCAAGTTTCACAATGTTGTCTGTTAAAATTCAAATATTGCAAATGTCAGAACAATTGATCTATTAAATACTTAAAAATGGAAAATTTTCATATTGAAAGCTTTGATAGTCAGTTTAAAGCCTTAATTTCAAGCCTTAAAAATGAGAAGATTTTAGAACCAGACATTGAAAATTGATTTTTTTTAATGTTCCAAATATTGAACATTTCAAACTTATCTTTAAAACATCGAATTGACAGGATTAAAATGGTTCAATTTCAAAAATGGGAATCATAGCGATCTTGGTTTGTATTCTTATTTTAAGCTTTAATTTTCATTGCAATATTTTTAAATTTTCCGATTTGGAATTAAAGATTTTAAAAAATTAATAATTAAAATTGTAAAATATTTGGTTGGTTAATTTCAAAATAAATACTAATTCTAAATGAACTGTTGAAAATTAAACAATTTTAAATAAAAAAGTAAGATTTATAGTCGAAATTGTTTCTATTTCAAACGGTGATTTTATTTAGAAATAACACAATTTCAATTTCTAGGCGTTTCAACTTTTTTCTAATGAAATTCTTAAATTTTCCATCTAGAATTTGTGAACTTTGTGATTTTCTGCTTTAAAATTTTGCAATTAAAGCCATTTTCAATTTTGGACACTTTTATTTAGAAATGATTTAAGTTCAATTTTTTTTATTCCATTGAAAATATTATCTTATTTTTCAAGATTTAACTTTATGTAAAAAATTTTCACTTGAAACGCTTTCAATGCAACTTCGTTCTTTTTTTAAAATTGCAAACGCTTTCAATTCGAAATTAATAATTATTGTCAAGAAAAGAATTTTAAACTTAATATTTAAAAACTTGGTTAATAATGGAATTTAAATTGTCTATATTTTTAACCCTTCGTCACACAGGTTGTTTTTGCATCTTCCGTCACACAGGTGGGTCATTTATGCCCGGTTATTCTTTTTTCTATCTTAAAAGCTTTAAACAAATCTGGAAAAATTCATGTGTATTCCACGGAGCTTCTACTACATGTTCCAATTGTTTTTAGAATTAAATATGTAACTTTTTTCAAAATAAAAATATAAATATAAACAAAAACTTGAGAAAATGGAAATTTGTTAACAAATTAATAACTTTAAAATAAATAAATATTAATAAACTAAAATTTGGGCTTTTAAAGATGAAACCATGACTTGTCAGTAAAATATAGTCCTATGTCTTTCAGTTCCAAAAAGTATATTTATTTGCACACTTGAAAATATGGTAATTTTTTTGTAATTCATGCATATAATAAATGAATGAAAAATCCACTTTTCTTTCAATTAACGACCAAAAAAACAGAAATTTTTATAAAAAGAGATGAATTTTCAAACCGAATTTTATAACTGAAAATTTATCTATTCCATTTTTGGTATGGAATTAATCTTCTTGATAAAAAATTCAAAAAATTCTATTAATAAATATACTTAAAATTTCACATAGGTTTAAAATAAAATATCAGATTTGTAAATATTATTTATATTTACGCAGAACTAAAAAAACTGCGACTCAATCAAAAATAAATATGCATCTTTTTGGTTTAAAACTCTACTATTCCAGTTGAAAATTGATCTTTTTTTAAATTCTTCACTTTGATTGAAAATTAGTCTTTTGTTAAAAAATACATTTTTTAGATGATTCATAATTTCAATAGGAAGTTAATCTCTTTGGTTGAAAATCTAACTATTCTCTTTGAAAATTAATTTTTTAACTGAAAATGTAACTATTTCACTTTTTTGTCATTTTAGTTAAAAATTTAACATAGGACAAATTTAGTAGAATATTTAAATTGTGTATTGTAAATTCGTTTTTTTAAATTACTTTTTTAAATGATAATAATTGAACTATTTCGTTTTGGTAGGAAATTATAATCTTCTTCATTGAAAATTCACCCTTTTGGTTGAAAATTAAACTAATTCAGTTGAAAATTCATCTTTCTGTTTTAGGATACGACTAATCGAATTGAATATTTATTATTTGAGTTGAAATGGATGGACTTAGGTCGAAAATTTAACTATTTTTTTTTTATATTTTGTTGTTAAAAAATCATTTTTTAACTGAAAATATTAATATTTCATTTTTGGTAGGAAATTAATCTTCTTGATTGAAAATTCAACTATTCCCGTTAAAGATTCATAATTTTAGTTAAAAATTTATCTTTTTAATTTAAAATTCAACTAGAACTGTTTACAAATAGAGCTGGAAAAGGGGCTATTCATACATAAATTTCGGTACAAATAGTCAAAGTTTGTTTGGTACGGGTAGAAATTTCCTTTTATCAATTTAGGTAATATTCGTCAATTTCTTTGTAAATTTAACAGTTTTGCTGAAAATCCGTTTTTTTGTTTTTGAAAATTAATGGTTAACCTGAAAATTTAACTTCCATTTTGGTAGGAAATTAATCTTCTTCGTTGAAAATTGTGGGTCCGGATGCAATAAGGGCACATAAAATTTTTTCGTGCGAAAACGAAGTCCCCTGGAGGCTTTAGAAAAAATTTTCGAATTTTAATT
>NC_046663.1:45684844-45694531 GCF_010883055.1 Belonocnema kinseyi
AAATTAAAATTCGAAAATTTTTTCTAAAGCCTCCAGGGGACTTCGTTTTCGCACGAAAAAATTTTATGTGCCCTTATTGCATCCGGACCCACAATTTACGTTCCTTGTTGAATATTCAACTATTCCAGTGAAAGATTTATCATTGAGGTGACGGATGCAACAACTCGACATGCGCTCGAAACCGCGTAGAAGTATTGTCCACCCGGGAAAATCTATCGATAAAAAAAAATTGCCGAAATATAAAACAAAATATACTTTCGTCTTCAGCTTGACCGGGGCGACAAATTTTTCTTATTAAACTTTTTCATTCGATAATTATTACTCAAGATAAACAATAAAAACTTAGAAAATTTTCCGATCAAAAATTGATGTTTTGTAAAACACAACTCGCGATTATTTTGCCGTTTGTTGATAAAAATGCTTGAAATTTGTATGGTGTATTCTCAATATACAATCGATGACTATAAATAATTCACTTTGTTTAAAAAGCGAATATGTTTGTTTTTATTCAATAGCAAATTGATTCCGAACAAAAACTACGTTTTGCCAACTTCGACCAGTGGGACAGTCATTGAAAACATGTTAGTTGAAATAACTTGTCGCGAGAAAGTGATTCACTAGACTTTGAGAAAGTTTTCTGAAAAATTGAAGAAAATTGGTCAAAAATGGTAGAAATGGCAGCGAGTCGAAGTCAAAACATTCTGCCGCTGGAGCGTTTTGTTATTCTTTGCCGCTGCTGCTTTATGGCTGAGGAACGAATGCCGATAAGCGCACTGCAGCGGCAGCGTGTGTTGACTTCAACTCGCTGCCATTTCCACAATTTTCGACCGATTTTCTTCAAATTATCAGGAAAACTTCTGAAACTCTATTGAACAACTTTCTTGCGGCAATTTATTTCAACTAACATTTTTTCGATGACCGTCTCACTGGTCGAAGTTGGTGAAACGTGGTTTTCGTTCGGAATTCAAAATTTTCAACGTTTTTATTATTTATCTCGAGTAATAATTGTCGGATGAAAAAGTTTCATTAGAAAAATTTGTCGCCCGGGTCAAGCTGAAGACGAAAGTTTATTTTGTTTTGCGTCTCGGTCATTTTTTTATTGATAGATTTTCCTGGGTGGACAATACTTCTACGCGGTTCGAGCGCTTGTCGAGTTGTTGCATTCGTCACCTTAATTTTAGTCAAAAATTCATGTTTCTAGTTAAAACTTCAGCTATAGCTGTTTACAAATATGGCTGGAAAAGAAGCTATTCGTACCATTCGTACTATTTCATTTTGGTAGGAAATTAATCTTCTCCGTTGAAAATGGTCCTTCTTGGTTGAAAATTCAACTATTCCAATTAAAGATTTATAACTTTAGTTTAAGAGGCAACATTTTTTTTGTACGGGTAGACGGGTTGTAGTTTATCATTTTAGTTATTTTTTCATAATTTTTTTGAAAATTTTACTATTTTATTGAAAAAAATTTATTTTCTTAAAAATTAATTTTTTAAATGAAAACTCGCTGACCCCTCTCACCAAAAAGACTTTATATAATTTATGCACGGTCCCTTAATAAATTAAATTTTATTAGCCAATTTTTTGTTAGTTCAATTTTTTTAAGAATAAACTCCAAGAAATTTCTATTTATAAATAAACTTGAAATTTCGAATAGATTAAAAAGAAACGATAAGATTTGTAAATATTCTATTAATTTTTGCAGAACTAAGAAAAATGATAGATTTCAAAAACTGCGATTCATTTAATAGTAAAAATGTAAATTCTGAAATCTCCGTTGTAAATTCTTAAAGATCATAAAATAGAAAATTGATCGGCGTTGATTTTTTTATTTATAAAAAAAAAAGAAATAAACAAGTCCGCATCACTTGAGAGCTAAATATTAACTAAAGAAATATTTCATGATTTATCGCACGTGTAAAGGAACGTCACAAGGTTCAATCGAAGTCATAAGAATACGTAAATACATCTTCTTAGGAGATAATAAAAAAGTTGAACCAACCAGACAACTCATAGTCACAAGTTACATTATTCACAAGTGCTCAGTATTTCTGATTGGCTGATTGGTTTGATTCAGCTTGTAGACGTCGAGGGAAAACTATCAGTAAGACTTAGTTTAAATGTTGATATAGCATCCTTCGTACTTTCAAATACAATGTCAATGATACCGGTTATTTATAAATTGTTCTAGTCAAGCACAACATGCTTTTAATTTAATCCCAACAACAATTATAAATATGGCCTTTGATATATTTCAATGATTTTTCTCTTTTTATTATTAACAAATTGTCTCGTGTGTTCAAAAGTGTGGCTGCGTTAAACTTTTTTTTAACCAAGTGTGTGACGATAAAAGGATTTTATTTTCGATTTTCGGTGAATTGTTTCCTGTGCTTCAGCTACAGTGATATAAAAATTTTGGTTATATTGTTGAAAATTAGGCTATTTTATAGAAAATTAATTTTCTTGACTGAGAATTCACATTTTTGTTCCAAAATTTAACTTTTTTTCATTATATTTTTCCAAAATTTAACTATTTTGTTAAAAGTTACTTTGTCTTGTTAAAAAATAATTTTGTAACCGAAAATGTAAATACTTTATGTTTGGTTGACAATGTGGTAGAATATTAATCTTCTTGATGATTAAATCATCTTCTTCAATGAAAATTAATTTCTTTGGTTAAATATTTAATTATTAAGATAAAAATTCCTTTAAAAATTTTAATATATGGTTAAAAAACGATTTGTTTGTTTAAAAATGAATTGTTTAAATTAAAAATGAATTTTCTTAACTGAAAATTTAACCATTTCATTTTGTGATCAAAATTTATCTGTTTTGATCAAAATCTAATATTCTTGGTTGAAAATCCATCTGTTTATTTAAAAATTTTGATAAGTTTTTTTGATAAAAAATAATTTTTTAACTAAAAATATTACTATTTCATTTTTGGTAGGAAATTAATTTTTTGGTTGAAAATTCAACTATTCCAGTTGAAGATTCATAATTTTAGTTAAAAATGTATCTTTTTAATTTAAAATTCAACTAGAAATGTTTACAAATAGAGCTGGAAAAGGGGCCTTTTTGGTATGGATAGACATTTCCTTTATCATTTTAATTCAAGATTCGTCCATTTGTTTGGAAATTGAAGTAATTTATTAAAAATACGTTTTTCTTGTTGAAAATTAATTTTTAAACTGAACATTTAACTTCCATTTTTGTAGGAAATTAATCTTCCTTGTTGATAATTCACCTTTTTGTATGAAAATTCAACTATTTTAGTTAAAGATTCATAATGTTAGTTGAAATTTCATCTTTTTGGCTGCAAATTTATTTCTTTGTTTGAAAATTAAACGATTTTCTTGCAACTATTCCATTTTCGCTATAAAATAATCTCTTTTGGGTTAAAAATTTAATTATTTATGTAGAATATTCATATTTTTGGGTTGAAAATTCAACTTTTTGGTTCAAATTTATATTTTTTAGTTAAAAACTTTAATATAAGTTAAAGTGATATAAGAGGCGATTTTCCTCAGAAAGCGCCAAACTTACTCAAATTTGATAAACTTATAATCTTCTTTTTGGTTTGAAAATTATTTTGTTTTGGTTATTTTGTTGAAAATTCGTCTTATTTGATAGAAAAGTAATCTCATTAGTTGAAACTTCATTTTTTAAATTAAAAATTAATTTCTGTGGTTGAAAATTTAATTATATTGTTGAAATTATTCCATTTTTGTTAAAAAAAATAATCTTTTTCAATATAAATTAATTCTCTTGTCTGATAATCCATCTTTTTGTTCCAAATTCAACTATCTGATTAAAAATCATCTGCGTGGTTGAAAATTAATTTTTTTAACTGAAAATTTAACTATTCTATTTTAAGTTAAAAATCCATTTTTTTGTCTGTTGAAGATTCATCATTTTAGTTCAAAATTGATAATTTGGCTGAAAATTCATTTCTTTATTCGAGAATTTAACTATTTGGTTGGAAGTTTGTTTTTTTTTCTGAAAATTAATTTTTTCAATTGAAAATTTAACTATTCCCGTATTTCAGTTGAAAATTCCACTATTTGGAAGAAAATTAAACTTTTTCTTTGCAGAAATTTAATACTCTAGGTAGAAAATGTATCTCTTTGGAGGAAAATTTAATTAATTTGTTGAAAATTCAATTTCGTTTTGTTAAAAATTAATTTTTTGTACTGAAAATTTTACTACTCTATTTTAAAATGAATCCTTTTTAGTTGTAAATTCAAATTTTTTGGTTAAAATTTAATTTTTTAACTTAAAATTGATCTTTTTTCGTTGAAACTTCATCTTGATTGACAAAAAATTAATTTACTGGGTTGTAAGTTCACCAATTTTGTTGAAAAAACTATTATTTTCGTTAAAAATTCATCTATTTTCTTAAAATTAAAATACCTCTAAGTTGTTAATAACTGTGGATTCACTATTTGTTTTGTTAAAAAAATTTCTTGCGTAAGTCTAAGCTAAATTTAGAAAGAAGAATTTTTCCATTAGTCTTATTGATTTCTTAGGTGAAAGGTTGTTTTATACATGAAAGAAAAAATTAAAACAGTCAGGGAAAATCAAGAATTGGGCACGGAACATTTTTTAGCTTTTTTTTTATTGAAGGAAAACAGTTTGCAATATGAAAATACTTGTCTAAATGCTTGACCCTAATTTTTTTTTTATAACTGAAGGATGAGAAAAATAAAAAAAAAATCCACAATTGACCACCTTTCCAGTATCTAACTTACGACTGGAATATTCTTATCCTTTCGCATCACTCGGAATGAGAATCCAATAATAAAAGCGGATTAAAATTAACCCGACGGATATAAAAGTGACTGATCCACCGGAAAATTTGCAGGGGGTTTTATAAGCTGCTGATTATTTTAATCCAGATTCCAGCTGACTGAGCTTGTTCACAAAGCTAGTGGAAAAAGCTCGGGAAATCTCAGAGCAAATATACCGGTCGACAAATGACGCGAATAGTATCAGATTTTCAGTGGCGGTCACGCAATAGCGCGATTTAATTGAATTCTCTAATCATACTAATTGGAAACAATCGCGATCACGACGCGACGACCCGCTGTCAATAAAAAATTTAACTCGCCTCTCACGTGCTTCTTGTTACAATCGCAGACGAAAGCATTTCAATTGATAGGAATAAGCTGGAGAAGAAAACGGGCTTCTTAATTTCGAAAGCTCGAAACTTGGAACTTGGATCGAAACTTTAATTAGATTTTTTAAATTTATAGTTGCACAAAGTGTCTAATAGGGCGGTCCAAATTTTTTTTCTCGAATTTTCATGCATATTGCCCGAAAATTTCTTCGAAACCCCAAAAAAATAAATCCATGTTATTTGTTTTGAAAAAAGATAATATATTTAGAGTCCATGGAGTTTAACACGTATATTTTTCCCATAGTAAAAAAGCGCTTGTTTGAATAAAAACGAATAATAATGTTGCAAATATCACCCCCCCCCCCCCCCCCCCCCCCCCCCCCCCCCCCCCCTAATCTGTTTTTATACGGTTGCAATAAAATCGTATAAGTGAAAAAATGGGTTTTGTAAGTTTTTGGCCCTAATAATAAAGTGTTTAAACAATTATTTTTATTCACCTGCATTATTTAGAACCTCAATAAATAAGAATTGGACAAAAGTTAAAAATTGCAGAAAAACCGCAAATGTCTAATTTTAATATAGAAGAAGATAGCTATAAACAATAATAATTTGTTTATGCAATTATTCTTGATAAATTAAATTAAATATTAACTTACTCCAAATGAAAAGTGGATAAAAAGTTGAAAATTTCAGAAAAATCCGCATTTTCTATCTCTACTTTTTAAAAAATACGAAAAAAAATTGTTTAAACAATTTTGTTAAATATCTTATTAGCAGTATATAGTATTATTTTATGCATTGGAAATAATTTGCTTAAAAAAAACTTAAAAAGTCATAATTAGCGCCAATTATTCAAAGAGACTATTATTAACAATAATGGTAAATTGTTTAAACAGTTATGTTTCTTAATATAAATTAACTATTGTCTTACTCTAATCTAAAATTGGACGAAAAGTGTACATTTTTTGAAAAAACCCGCAGCTTTCTATATCTAGTCTAAGAGATAATTACAAAAAAGAATTGTTCATACAGTTTATATAAACATCTAATTATCAGTATAAAATAGTAAAACTCATTTTTTCACTCATAGGGTTTTTTGGGACCTTATAAAACAGACTTATAGGGATGATATTTAAAAAATAAGTTTCGATTCGTATTCTATGGAAAATTGTGAAGAGAAATGTTGAGTTTCAACTCAATATTGATGATTCTGAATAAAATATATGAAAACCCCTAAATATATTTTTTTTTCTACAAAAAAAATAGATTTTTTTTGTGTGGATTTGAACACATTTCCGAGTGATATGCATGAAAATTCGAGAAAAAAATTTCCCATGAATTATTAGACCACCTTAGTGTGTAATCACACTGAAACCCCTGTCGATTTACATTCGAAATTTCTTAAATTTGAAAGATTTATAATTGAAACCTCTTGACTTTTAATCTTCAAAATCATAAAAATGTTAGCACTTCAAATTCTAAATTTTTTAAAATTATTTATTCATAAATAAATAAAATCGATAAATAAACCTTTAAAATTGAAGAGCTGTTAATTTTTTAATTTTATTATTAATACAAATTATGTTAGTTTTCAGTTTTTCTTTTAAAACTTCTGTTTTTGATGATTTATATTGCGAATTTCTTCATTTTGGAAGTTTTATAATTGAAAACATTAAACTTGAGTTCTGATCTTCAAAATCATTAAAATTGTAGAACTTTTAATTCTCAATTCATTTGTTTTAATTTATTTATTTATTAGCAAAACTTTAAAATTGAATAGATTTTAATTTCGAAAATTCGCAATTACAAATTATGCAGTTTTTTATATTTTACAATTAATCTAAAATAATGATAAAGAACATTAGAAGTTTCAATTTGGAAAATTTACTATACTTTTGATTCAAAATCATTAAAATTTAAGAATATTTATTTATAGATCTTTAAAATTAAGGGCAAATCTTAAAAATGAGAAATCTTAAAAAGTGAATAATTTGCAATTCTATATTTTCAACATTGAAGAATTTACTATGGTAACTCTTCAAAATTGCAGATATTTGAATTACAAATTTTTTTAAATTAAAGATATTTTTTGAAACTGTACAATCAAACATTCTGTAATGTTGACGATTTATATTCGAAATTTCTACTACTAGGAAGATTTAGAATTTGAAACTAGACTTTTGATTTCCAAAGTTTTTTTCTAATATAGAATAATTCGCAAATCTTTATTTCAAAAATGATTTTTTTAAATCAAATATCATTTAAACTACATACATCAAACAAATAATATTTATTTTTTGTGGAGAATTCCAAATTTTGTTTATTACAAAACTCAGAAAATTACTAATTTCGCCGAGTTAAAATTTGGGGATTTTGAAAATCCTGGTTTCAATGTTTGGGAATTTTTAAATTTCTGAATTTTTCTACTTATATTAACTTTTAATTTCCAAATATTTCAATTTCGTTTCAAAATATTTTCTGTAGTTTATTTTTTTCGGTAATTAGAAACTTTAAGTTCTTAAATTATATTTTCGATATTTTTCAACATTCGGGATTTTTATTTTTCGGTAAAATTATAACCTCCCATATAATTTTAGATTGTTTCATACAGTAAAATATTAATGTTTTTAAAAAGAATTGATATTTTGAACTTTTGGTATATTGTAAACAATAAGTTTTTTTCTATGAAGTAATATTTGATTAAATAGCACCAAGTTAAGGAAAAAAAATTGTCGGTTACAAAATGAAAATACGTGTTTCATATTTTGTCTTGGAAAACAACATATTTCAGCCCCAAAAAATTCCGTGACATCGCCAGGGTTAAACTGCCTGATTTTATATGAAATCTGTCGAAAGTAAAATTGAATTAATTTATGATTTAATCAATTTAATTAATACTTGGACAAAAATGTTTTGAAGATAACGAAAAAATCTATCACAGCCCAGGTTTGAACCCGGAACGATACTATCCATGAGTTGAACGTTAATAAACCCTTTAATGCTCCACCCATCGATAGTGGCGTTCCCGGTTCAAATCCCGGCTAAGGTAGATATTTTTTGTTCTTTAAAAATTTTTTGTCCGAAGTAATATTTTTACCATCGTAATTGGTATTAATTAAATAAATGAGAAAACTGGGTTAGGTGATAATAAATGTATTTAAAATTATAGATAAGAATTTATCTCGTTTCAATGAAACCGATTTCGTATTTTTACGAAATGTAATGTCATTACTAATTACTTCCGATATCTGAATTCTGAGGTACGTACGCATGTCATGTAGGCGTGATTGCTGAAGATAAAGAGTCGTGTGTACACATGTATGTTGATTTTAAACTTGACTCTAGTGAGGACCATGAAAAAAAGTTAAAAATAGATTACGGTTTAAGGCTTGCCATTAGCATTGAGTAAAACCGAAAAAGTATCAGTTTATTGAAAATTCAGTTTCATGATATTTATTGCAATTGTTATTTAAAAGAATTTATATAAATGTCAGGGTGATTAAAAAAGAGATTTTAGAATTTGAACCCGCATACTAGTATAAGTTGTACCTTTTGATTGGAAAATAAAAAAATAAAAAAAACCGGATATGTTTTAGAGAGAGGTACTAGCGACGCCACTGGCCGGATGCCAAAGAGACTTTTGATATTCATCCGGATATTCGCCCGGCTCGTACGGCCTGTGAAACGTAACTTCTGTATATAATTAAAACTAATAATCTGTATTATAAATAATTAATAATTAGTATTACTGGACCAATAAAGATGTAGTTTAATTGAGTATTTTTTTATTTAAAAAAATAAATTGAAAGTGCAGAACTTCTTGCAAAAAGGTTTAGTTGCGCAAAAATATTGTAAGATTAGATAAAGTAGCTAACTAAATAATTTTTTTAAGTTGTCATATTTTTTATTTTTAGTTTAAAATATTGATCCTTATTTTTCATTTCAGTTCAGAATGTTACAAAATTTAAAAAATTATTTATTTTGATATTGCCAAATTAATGAGTGAATGTGATACTTAAAGATTAAAAATACTGGGAGACTTTATTTTTCTATATTTTTCTTCGGGATATACGTAAAAACAGCACTAAGTTTTTAATTTGTTAAAATTAATTTTTTAAATTTAAACTTCAAATTTTATATACATATTTAATAAACAAATGCGTATCTTAGATATTTCACGCTCTAAACATTTCTTTGGGTTGAGAAAATTGATCAAGAATTTGTCCGAAATAAATAATATGTACAAATGTTTATTACTTGATAACAATTTGTAATTGTTTAAATAATTTTGATAAACAATAACAGATTTTTGTCAATTTTCAACTGATAGATTTCGTTTTATTGACGGAATTAATTTTAAAAAACTTGATGAAATTCTTCATAATTTTTATTTTATAACCAATTTTATAAACAAATTCACAACTTGACTAATTGTTGACAAGTGGATGTTGATTTTTTTTTACGAAATCGCCTGCTAGTGATTCAGAAAGGCCTTAATTTGTTAGAAAACTTTGTCATGCCACAATGCTTGTTTTTCATTTAAATAAATTTTAGACACAATAAATTATATA
>NC_046663.1:45694631-45755783 GCF_010883055.1 Belonocnema kinseyi
GATAATAAATTTTCTACAGAAAATACCAATTTTTCACCAAATATACATAAATTTTTAAACAAATAGTTGAAGTTTCAACTAGAAAAACTACATTTTCATTTTAAAATATAAACAGAAAAAACGGCAACTTTCTAGCAATAATATACGACAACATATAGTTATGAACATTAATAAATTTTTTAAACAATTATTTACGTAAATTTGTATTAATTATTGTCAAACTGAATAAAACGTTTTTAATTTCGGAAAAGATCCCGACTTTCTAACCTTATTTAAAGATAATACTATTAAAAACAATTATAAATTGTTTAAACTTTTTTTTTTTAACATGAATCAATGATTACCCTTCTCTAATTGAAAAGTGGACCAACAGTGCAAAAGTTTAGAAAAAACTGCAACTTTCTAGCATTAGACTAAGAGAATATTATTATGAATAATAAATTGTTTAAAATTTTATTTCTGTTAAACTCAATGGAGTATTGCCTCAATCTAACTGAAATTTTTGTTAATAAGTTTTAAATGTTCGAAAAAAGCGAGTTTCTAACTCTATTCTAAGAGAAAATTGTTACAAATAATAATAAATTTTTAAACAATTATTGTTGTTCATGTGATTTAATTATTACCTCACGAATGCAAAAGTCGAACAAAAGTCGAAAAGTTTAGAAAAAAACTGCAACTTTCTAGAATTATTCTAAGAGAATTTTATTCAATATAATAATAAATTGTTTCTGTTCAATTCAATTGATTATTGCCTGGATCTTACTGACTTTTTTTTTAAATAAGTTCAAAATTTTAGAAAAAACTGCGGCTTTCTAACTCTATATTATTGTTTTTAGCATTTTTCTCTAAGGATATTCTTAGAGAAAAATTCTAAAAACAATAATAAAGTATTCAAACAATTTATGGAAATATCTAATTATCAGTGGAAAGTAGTATTTTACGAGTTAGGAACAACTTGTTTTTAAAAAATCACAAACATCATAAGTAGCGCCAAAAACTCACAAAACCCAATTTTTAACTTACGGTGTTTTTCAACTAGATTCGAACAAGGTTGGGGGCGATATGCATATAAAAATTTAAAGAAAAAAATGTGGACAACCCTAGTATAAATATGATAGTTGAAAAATTGTATGCTGCTATTTTTACACTTTTTTTTTATATTTTTGACGCTATTTACACTATTTTTGACATTTAAAGCTGTAAAGTGAGTCCGGCCTGATTTTGTTACATTTCGGTAACAGAACTGGCAAGAATTTTTGAGCTATTCTTTAGCGATTGTTATGTAACTGTTGCAGAATGTTACAAATTTTGTCATTTGTTACACTGGCGTTCTAGATTTGCAATTATTCCATGGAAATATAAAAAATACTATTAAAAATGATGTAAAACTGTTGGATCTTGTTCAGAATCGAATATAATAAATGACAATTAAGAGAATGTTCTCTTCTGACAGGAAAATTAGCCCGGAGATCCTGCCATCCTGTTCACCAGGCATCTTCCGACAGCGGTCCTTCTCCTCGATTCCGACGTCGATGACTGTGCCGGCAACGACGACCCGGTCGGCTCAGGTCAGCGTCGCACCTGTAACAACAACACAGTGTGATCGCGTTCCTGCTCCGAGTCAGACGTCCGATCGGCTTTTTTCCCGTTCCCGAGTTCTCTCGCGGGGTTCTCGGAAGCAGAAGCACTCTCGCTTTGGTACGGCACTGGCGAACAAAATGGCGTCGGCGAGCTCCACCACGGCCGTGTGCTGGCCTAACACCAAAGATGATTACGATTTAAAAGAGGTAATCGGTGAGTATCATCCTCACACGTGAGTTCAACTTATCCCGACTGGACCTTCCCCCCAAACTTCCTCCTCCAAAATTCTCTTCTCGCGTCAACTTAATGACAGACACGCCGGTCTCTAGTTCCTCGGTCCCTGTCTGCCTCCGTGACGTTTTCGCCCCCCGAGGACATCGTCATTACATAAAATATTTTCTGATGCATAATGCTCCTCCTGCTGCAACCGCGAATTTAAGTGGCACAACAAAGTGTGACACGTGTGCGACATTCCCCAGCTTCTCAAACCGGTGCGCCAAACGTGACTAACCTCTAATCTAACCACCTCCTTTCCTATCTTCGGTCATGGCCGGTTGCACCAGATAAATTACATACTGCCATTTCATCTAAATATAAAAGCAAAAAAGTGAATTTAGCGAATTTTCCGGGACTTCTGGTGACGTCTAATGGAGGGAGGATTCTGGGAATTTTAGTCTCGGGGTGGTTCTCCGAAGTGTCAACTTCGGGAGGTGATCCTGGAGATAAAGTTCTGAGGATTTAAAAGTAGATTGTGGAAGTTTGATGACCTTTAGTCTCGCCACTGGTGGTTTTACTGATCCTGATATAGAATATGCTCTAGTTTTTTTCATGGACTTTGTTTGAGAATGAGGCCGTTTGTCAAACTAATAAAATTTCGATTTCGAGGAGAAAAATAGAAAACATGACTGATCCACATCAATTTCAATTAATAAATACGTAGCTATATTTAAAATTATAATAATGTACCATTATGTTATTCATTCTGTTCACATTAAATCTTTATAAATTTCGTATGGAAAGTCTTGACAGTCAATTTCAGAATAAAAAATGGTATATTGAAATATTCTAATTATTTGCATTCCATATTGTCATTTTTTAAAAATTTTACCTAATCTAAAATTGTTTCATTCGGAATTTTTTCAATTCAAAATCGTACTAAATATTTTTTTATTTCAAGCGCTTTCAATTCGAAATTATTATTTCAAAAAATTTTAACTTGTTATATTTAAACATGTCTGTCATAATAAACTTTTTAATGGTTTATGTTTTTAATGTTTGGAAATAATTTTTAATAACTATTAAAAATTCCAGGACAAGGCTAATAATTAATTAATTTACTTATTTTACCTAATTTCACTATTACATCTTTCAAAATTTCATATTGAAAGCCTATATACCCAGTTTTAAATTAAGCAATTTTAGATTTAAATATTCTAAATTATTTGGTTTCCATATATGGACGTTTTTCACATTGTTACCTGATCTAAAATTGGTTCTTTCTGAACTTTTTCAATTCAAAATCATTTAATATATTTTATTTCAAGCGCTTTCATTTTAAAATTATAATTTTACAAAAATTTTAAACTTATAATTTTTAAACATTTTTGTTATAATAAACTTTTTAATTGTTTATATTTTAATGTTAGGAAATAATGTTTAATAATTAATATTGCAGTGCTGACGAAAAATTGCAAGTGTTTAATTTTTAACGTTTCAAGTTCAATTTCATTAATTATATTTATCGTTGATTGTTAATATTGTATAATAATTCTATATTGATTGCCTTAATAATTCAACAATTTTAAATTCAAATTCTCCCGAATTGAATAGTTTAGAATTAAAATATTAAAAACTTCAGAACAATTTCAGTATTAAATCTTTTTAAATTACAAAAAAAATTAAATTTTAGATTTAAATATTCTAAATTGTTTCGTTTCAATATTGTCCTTTCTTCAAAATGTTATCTAATCTAAAATTGTTTCATTTGGAATTGTTTCAATTAAAAAATGTTCAAACTATTTTTTTTATATCGAGCGCTTTCAATTCGAAATTATTTCAAAAATTGTATTATTTAAATATGTTTATTATAAACGATTTTTAAACTGTTCAATTTTAAATGTTAGGAAATAATGTTTAATAATTAATATTCACCTTTAGATAAAATTTTCAGTGACTTAATTTTTATCGTTTCAAGCTAAAATTGATTATTATCTTAACAATTTCAGAAACTTGTAATATTTAAAAATTTGTGACAATCGATTTTTTAATTATTTATATTTTTAATGTTAGGAAATAATTTTTAATAATTCATATTGCCTTTTTGAATAAAATTTGAAATTATTTCATTTTTAACTCTTCAAATTTGAATTCATTTCTTGTCTTTAAAAGCCATTCTGAAATATTTGAAGTTTATATGAAGAATTTGATTGCTAATATTTTATAATAAATTTGTATCGATAGCATCAATGATTCACCAATTAAAAATTTATATTCTCCCGAATCGATAATTCTTTTAATGGTAATAACCATTTTTTCAGTTTGAAATTAAATTCAAATTCGTTTAATGTTCAATGTTTCGTAGTCGACATTTTTTCATTTCTAATTTTTCTCATCTAAAATTACTTTATTTTGAACTTTTTTTTAAATAATTAAAATTTAAAGATTTATAATTGATATTTTTAACTTTAACGACGAAAAGGACGGTGATTATATTTTTTGATATTATAAAAATTTCTATAATTAATTTTAATATTAAATTCTATTTTTTGTAGTAAAAAATTAGATTCTAGAATTCCAAAAAATTTGACTTTGAAACAGTTAATTTAGTTTTAAATTTCAAATTTTAATCGCTTGGAAATAAAAATTATTTTAATTTTAAAGTTTTCAATTATTAAATTTCGAACGCTTTTAATCAGAAATAATACAATTTCAATTTCTTTAAATTTTCAATTATTTAATTCAGACTTTTTTTTTCATTAGAAATAATACAATTTCATTTTAAAAAAGTTAATTATCCATTTTTCAAAATTCTCACATAAAATTACTCTATTTTGAACTTTTTGAAATTATTCTATTTTCCACATTTTTATCTATAATCATTCAGTTTCGGTTTTTTAAACGAAAGTTATAATTGTTTAATTTTCAACGCTACAAATTTGAATTAATTTATCATTTTAGACGTCATCCTGAAATACTTGAGATATTTATTGAAGATTTGCTAATATTGTATAGTAATTTTTAATTGATGCCCTTAATAATTCAACAATTTTGAATTGAAATTCTCCTGTTTCTTTCAATTTTTAATTTAATAATTCAATTTTAAATTTGAATATTACGAATTCTTGTTTAGTTTATATTTTAAACGTACCAAATGGTCTTTTTTTTAATTGTTTAAGATCGTGGTATATTAAATTAAAATGTCAAAATTTGAAAGAATTGACAGTTGCACAATTATTTAGGTTTCAAAAAAGTTCAATTAAACAATTTTAAATTAAATGCCTCCAGAATTAATTTAAAACAATCAAAAATTGAGACAATAATTTCTCAAATTCAACCCTTAAAAATGAAAAGATTTTAGAACGTTGTGAAACGTAAAAATTTGCGTATTTCAAGGCTGGATTTTAAGATTTTAAACTCAACTTAAAAAAAAAACAATTTCGGATTGAAAGTCTTAAAATTTGGCAGTTTCAAAAATTGGAATCTTAGCGATCATATTTTGTGCTCTTTTTTAATTTGTAATTAGTTAACGATTTTTAAAAATGAATTTAAAAAAGATAAAACTAGAACTACCTTATTTGATATCGCAGTAATTAAATAATTTATATAATTTTGATTGGTTAAAATTTCTAAGTTTTTAATGTTTCACCTTAATAACCTTTGATTTTTCAATTAAAATTGAAATGGCCTAATTTAAAAAGAATAATAAGCAATTGAAGAATTGTTGATTTTTAAGAGATTCAAAGTTACACGAAATAATTGAACAATCTTATGTTGTTTAAAGTTTTAAACCAAAAGTTGGTATTTTAAAACAAAAATTACTATAATTTAAACAATATTTAGAATATTTGATAATTTTCGATTATGTTAGTATTTTTTAGCGGAATTAGTAATTTTAGTTAAAAAAAAAAGATTTTAAAGAAGATTCACAACTTTTAACAATTTTATGTTAGCTATTTAAAACAAAAATCATTATAAACTGAACAAGATTTGTCATTTTTGAACAGTAACGGGTTATGTTAATGTTTATCACAGGAAAATGGTTATATTAAATAAAAATAATTAGATTTTAAAGTTTCATAAATTTGGAACAATTTTAGGTTACGTTCGCGTTTGACACCAAAAATTAATTTTTTAAAACAAAAATCATTATAATTTGAACAATAATAATAATAATTAGGTAATATAATTAATATAATTAGGCTAAATAATAGGTTAAGTTCATATTTTTCTTCTTCTTATTATTATTATTAATTTTATATTTTCATTTTAAAATTGCATGAGAAAAAAAAATAATCGCAGGCGTGACTCACGTGTTTGTTTTCTAGTCATAAATTTAAAAAAATATGTAAAATGTATTGTCACACACCCATTCCAAACTACAAATTTAAAATGTAAAATTTATAAATACTATTAGAACCAGTTTTTAAACATTTGAGGTTTACAGATATTCTTTCTAGTTAAAAAGATAAAAATTAACAGTTAAGGGTTTCTCAGAATGAAATCTTGATGAATACAATGTACAGCAAAAAGTAGAAAAATATTGAAAACAAAATCTATGAATTATAATTAAATATATCTGTCATCTGAAATAGTTAATAAAAATTAAATAAGTATGAGCATTAAAATACAGAGTTGCTAAATTTAAATTCGAAATTTGAAAACTTTTTAAACTTTTAATTTTTAAATACACAAATATAATCTTTTATAAATGAATAGCTTGCCCAAATATTTTAATTTCAAGTGATAAGGAAGCCCACAATAAACATGTCAGCTCAAGCACAAGTGGGTCGATTAAATTATTGTACTCCTCACCAATTCGATAGATTTCGAAAGAGTTAAATAATTCGTTCTCTTAAAATAAAATAAATAATGAGCCAAAGCAGAAAGAAATTTGTTTTTAAAATATTAACTTATATTTTTCATTCCAGATTAAGATTATTGGTCTTGAACAATTTTAAATTCGGAGCGCTAAATTTCAAGAAATTATTTAATTAAAAATTTTCTAATGTTTTATAAAAAACCCGTCTCGTTTGAAATTTGAATTGTTCAAAATTGTATCATTTTCAACTGGAAGGATTAATAGCTTAAATAATTAAATTTAAACCGTTACAAATTTATGTATTTTAGACTAAAAATGTACAAATGAGTAAAGTTATTTATAAATGAGTCAATATCAAATGCAAAGTCTTAACAGTGTTTCAGTGTTGACATTTGATTTGTTTGAATTATTTTTTGAATTATACGTACAATTTTAAATATTTTTTATTCAGAGTCTTGGATTTTAATTTTCAAAATTCAAATGTAGAATTTTATTGTTCCGCATTAGATTTGTGAATTTGGATATTCTTGTTTAAATGTGTACTTGAAAATTATGAATTCATTTTTGAGAAATCGAATTTAAAAACTTTAATGACCGGGGGAACATTTTTTTTACATCCGGAAAATGAGGCTGAGATATATCGGTTAATATTAACCTATTAAGTTTCTCATTGATTTAACATTGAAAAAAGTGATTTCTTTCATGTTTATTGGACTTATAAAATATTTTTTCGGTCACTTTTTATCACTTTTCGAAGAAAAAATTACTATAGTCACTTTTTTAAAGAAAAAGGATCTTTTAGTAACTTTAATCCATTTCATTTAAGATTTTATTTTTAAAAAAGTCTACGTTATGAGAATTTTATTCAGTATTAGACTTCACACTGTTTTTTCTATTCATCTCCTTCCCCATTTTTAAAAATAATTCCTCCTTTTTTCTTTTTGGATGTTAATTCTTCTTGGTTGAAAAGTCTGTTATATTTTTTGTTCACAAAAAATTTTTGTTTAAAAAATTTTTTTTTGTTTAAAAATTTTTTTTTTGTTTTTTTTTTTTGTTTAAAAATTATATTATTTGATTAAAAATTTAATTGTATTATTGAAAATTCAACTGTATTTAAAAAAACCCCGTCTTTTTGCTTAAAAGCTCAACGGTGTGGCTAAAAATTCAACTGATTTTGTTTGCAGTTTAATTGTTTAGAAAATAAAATTTTATTTAATAGTGGCTTAAAAGTGCAACTATTTAGTTCTAAATGCATTTTAAAAAATTCAATTAAACCAAAAAGTAAGAGTCCCGAACCAAATAATTGAATCTTTCACAAAAACAGATTTATTTTCATCCAAACAGTTGCATTTTAAAACAAAAAAAAGATTAACTTTTTATCAAAAGAGGGGAATTTTCAACCATGAAAGATTTTTCCATCAATAACGAAGAACAATTTTGAATTAAACCAAATATTTAACTGCTCAACTAAAACAGAATAATTTGAACCAAACAGTTGCAATCTTAATTTGGAAGAAATTGATTTTATACGGAAAAATGCCGATTTGCAACAAAGTACATCAATTTTCAACCAAATAGTTCAATTTTTTAACCGAATTATTGAATTTTCGAGCCGAAAATACGAATTTTCCAAAAACAGTTCGTTTTTCGTCACGAAAATGTAAATTTACAACAAAATTTAATTTACTACCGAGACAGATTAAGTTTTAACCAGGCAACTGTATTTTAACGGAAAAAGATGAAATCTATAAAGGGATCAATTATCAAATCGAAAAGATACATGTTTAGCAAAACAGTTGAATTTACAATTTAATTTTTTACTAAACAATAAAATTTTTAACAAAAAAAAAAGAACTCTGAACTAAGAAGATTAGTTTTCTGCCAAAAGACAAATTTCTAAGAAATTAAATAAATGTTCTACTAAATAGTTTGAGTATTATAAAAAGATTAGAATTTTCATATCACAATAATCATTGGAGATAATTAATTTTCAGTAAAAAAAACAACTAATTTTCTACAAAATAGTTCAATGTTGTACCAAATAGTTAAATTTTATAATAAATTGTTAAACTTTTAAGCCAAGAAGAATTTTCTATGAAACAGTTTAATTTTTAATCCCAGATTTTGAAGCTTCGACCTAAGACATGAATTTTTAACTTTCAAAAATAAAAAAATAGTTGAATTTAACCAACAACGACGAATTTGCAAAAAATTACTTGAATCGCCAACTAATAAAACAGAAATTTTTTTAATTATTATAGTTGAATTTTTAACCAAATAATTGATATTATATCAAAAAATACGGATTTTTAACATAATACATACATTGTGTACAAAACAGTTGATTTGTTAACCCGAAAATATCTAAATAAATAAATTTTTTAACCAAAAAGATCAATTTTTAACAAAATATTTGAACTTTTATTAATAAAAAAAAAAGTTTAGTCAAGAAAGAAAAAAAATTCAATCTAATTATTGGATTTTCAACAATAATAATTCAATTGTGATAAAATGAGAATATTTTCAACAAAAGTTCTATTAATTCAGTTTGCATTTAAGTGTTAAAATGAGAAAAGGGGGAAAGACTGTGAAGCTTGTGATAAATAAATAGGAATTTTCATAATTTATACACTTAAGAATAACATTTTAAATAAACAATGATGTTCATTTTTATTAATTGAAAAATGTTCACACTATTTTTGATCTGCAAAGCGAAGTGCCAGGCAGTGATGGCTGATTAAAAAAAACTTAAAATGAAAAAATAAAGGAGTAAAAAACATAATGTTTAATCTATAAGTTGCTAGAGACATTGGACATTTATATATCATTTATCTGAATGTGACGTGAAATTTGCAAGCGTGCGTCACTTTTTTTATCTGCTTCAAAAATACATGAAAAGTAAGATGACATTCTTTATTTATTGTCTGCGTGTTGTCATTCTTGCCGGTTACATATGCATATGCGACTGGCGCCTCTTATCTGAATATAGTCATAACAATAGAAAACCTTAATTTGGTGAGTTTAAATTACGCCGATTATTGTAGCTAGCTTGCCTTACTAGGAAAACACACTTGTCCTTTTTCAATTTAATAAGCCTGACCTAAAATCTCTTAACGAAGGGAAATCACCCTAAAGTAGATAATAAATTAATCATTAATATCAGCACAAATTTAAGAAAAACAAGCGATTCTAATTTGAATATAATAACACGTATCGTGGGTTAAATATTAATTATATTTAATTATTTATTTTACATTAATAATTACCTACTGTAGGGGGTCTCCTCTATCTGCAAAACCCTCATCATTTCAATTTCTTAAAATATTGAAAAAAGCAACTAGTATTACTGTTGCTACTCTATTAAAATACTAATTTATGTAAAAGAATTAATTGAATGTAAAGAATAGTTCAGACACGATACGTGTTATTAAATGAAAGTTAAAATTGATTATTTATGTGCTTATACTCATTGATTATTTACTGTAGGAAAACCTTGAATTCAAGGAATCTTTGTATTCCTGGAAAAGCCTGAAAATATTAGGAATTTTTTTCATACCTATTTGTTAAAAGGAAAAGTTGTTTTTTATTAGAAATAATTTCTTTTGTTGAAAATTGAACTCTTTTTATTGTTGTTGAAGATTGATCCTTTTTTGTTGAATATTTTAGTATCTAGTTGAAATTTCATGTAATTTGTTGAAAATTCATCTTTTTACTTAAGAATTAAATTTTTATTTGAAAATTCAACAGTTTGTTCACAATTTTTTCTTTTGCTTGACTGAAAAATCCTTTTTAGTTGAAAATTCAGCTTATGCTGAAAACTCGTCTTTTTTGTTGAATTCAACTGTTTTTGATGAAAAATTAAAAAAAAATTTGGTTTAAATATCAACGACTGCATTTTTCGTTAAAAAATTTTCTTTTATTTTATGAAAATTTAATGACATTAAAAATTCAACTCTTTGGTTGAAAATTCGTTTATTCTTTTTGCTGGAAAATAATCTGCTTGTTTGAATGTTAATCTTTTGGTTGAAGTTTCACCTTCTTGGTTTAAAATTCAACTATTCCAGTTGAAGATTCATCATTGTAGTTGAAAAGTCACATTTAAAAAAAAAAACATTCTCGCAGTTGAAAAGTCATTCATTTATTTGAAAATTCATGAGTTTGGATGAAAATTCCTTTTTTTTAACTAAAAAATGAATTATTCCGTTTTTGATTGAAACTTGTTATTTTTTAGTTAAAAATTCAGCTGTTTGGTTTGAAAAATGGTATTTTTTAATTAAAAATTCAACTATTTCGTTGAAAATTTATGTATTTTGTTGAAATATCATCTTTTCGGTAGAAACTTAATATGCTTTTCTAAACATTATTTTTTTTTAATAAAAATTTAACTATTCCATTTTTGGTGGAGATAAAATAAAAATTTAAATTGTTATTCAAAATTCATGTTCTTTGTAGACAAATTCAAGAAATGATTAATTATGTTTTTAGTATTATAAATTATTTAACTAATCGATGATGCCAATATATTTAAGAATATCTTCTAATATAATTTGTTAAAGCTTTCTAAATTAATTATATTTACTATTTTTTATACCTGGAATTGTCGGTGATTTCTTTCATTAACTGAGTAGACCTTTTTTAACAAGTAAGGCTGACCCAAAATGTGTCAAATATTTGGAAACCCGCATCTTTTTACTTTTTAAATATATTGTATTGAATTAAATTCTACAATAATATAATTTAAAGGTGTTGGAGCGACTGCCGTAGTGCACGCCGCATTTTGTATCCCTCGTCAAGAAAAATGTGCAATAAAACGAATCAACCTGGAAAAATGGAATACCAGTATGGACGAGTTACTGGTGAGTTCGCTCTACTATTAAATGAATAAAAGTTTCTCTAATTTATAATTCTAATTTAATTTTTAATAAAATTGGTAAACAGTACAAAAAGAATTAGGAAAATGTATAGAAAATAAATTTGTTTGCGATATACTAGATAAATTTAAAAAAATCCATTATTTTCGTGAAAAAAGACATGATAAAAATTATTGTTAGCATAATTTTTAAAGTTGATTGCAGGAAATTATATTTAGAAACATTTTAATTAATAAAAGTAAAAGTAAATAGTGTAGCCAGCGAAAATCGAACACATAACAATTCGGCTAATTAAAGTCAATTTTCTCGAAAATGGCGAAAAATTGCCTTGGCGAATCAATACTCAGATATTGAGCTTTCGCTACAAAAATTATGAATCAAAACTAAAATTAACAGTTACTTTATGTAGTCCTGAAGCAATGCATGGTGACTTACAATTTTGTTTAGACGTTTTAGGATTTTTATTTCCTTTAATTGCTAGAATTTCTACAAATCATAAAACTTCTGAATTTTAATTTAAACTGATTTAAAAAAAAAATCAGTTTCGAAGAATTATAAATAATGTCTAAAAGGAATTCGGAAGATTTTAAGATAATTTTTCCAATTTCGCAGGATTTTAAAAAAGTTTAAAGGAAACTTTTTAATATTTTAAAAAATATTTGGAAGGTTTTGAATTTTTGAAAAGATTCGAATCTAATTAATATTTTGATACGATTTCAAGAAATTTAGAACAAAATCTAGATTTTTCAGATTTTGGTTAAATAAGCTTTTCACGTTTTTTGAAAGGTTTCAAGAACTTTTTTTTTTAAGATTCCTGTATGCGAAGAAAAAAATTTCAAAGGATTTAAAATTATTTCCTAACATTTCGAACATTTTTAATCGAAATGTTTTAATTTAGCTTTACTACAACGTTTTAGAAAAGATTCGAATAATTTTTCAAAAATAATTTAAAACAAAAAGGTGGTTTTTTAAAAGGTTTCAAGAGAATATACAAATTTTCTTAATGTTCCTAGTGAACTTTAAAAAATGTTTTTTGATTTTGAAAAATTAGTTTACAGATAATATTTAAAAAGATTTTCAAAATGATCGAAAAGGACCCTGAATGATTTTAGAGCAACTTTTTTAATTTTTCTAATTTTTTTTAAATGTCGGGAAAAAATCGAATTATTTTGAAAGATATTTAGAGGGTTTAAAGAAGTTTTAGAAGTAATTTAAATCTTAAGAACATTAAAAAAAATCTTTGTTTTTTTAAAAGTATTTTTAAAGTTTTCCATAATCCAAATTTTTTCTGAGGATTCCTTAAAAATGTATGGTTTTTTATTTTGCATAATTTTAGTAGAATAATTAAAAACATTTCACAAGATTTCCAATTTTAGAAACATTCGAAAATAATTAAAATCCTGAAAATATTTCAAAACATTAACAACAAAATTTTAATTTATGATGATTTGAAAAGAACTTCTTACGAAGCATTTTAAAAATATTCAAAAATTTTAAGAGAATACAACAATTTTCTGAATATACCTGGAAAAACTTTAAATGTTCTTTTTTATTTTGAAGGATTTTTCAGAATTTTAGGAAATATTCAAGTCAGTTGAAAACATATTTAGGAATCTTCAGTATTAGAAAACTTATCAACTTCTAAAAGTCCTAAAATACATTTAAACTAATTTGAATTTTTCCTGAGATTTGGTAAAATCATGTAAAATAAAAATATATTCGAATTTTCTGGATTCTTTCACATAGGATTTAAAATGCCTGAAATTTCGTTTAAGTTTGAAATAATAAATGATAAAATGGAGTTAAATTTTAAGGAAGCGAAAATAATTAAATAACGGTGAAAATACAATAATTTAAAATAAACAATTAGAAAGGTAAATACATTTTTTAAATTTCTAATTTCAATACAGAAAGAAATCCAGGCGATGTCTTCCTGCAATCACGAAAATGTCGTCACATACTACACGTCCTTTGTGGTCAAAGAAGAACTATGGCTCGTTCTTCGGCTCCTCGAAGGTGGATCTTTACTCGACATCATAAAGCATAAAACGAGAACGACGAATTGTAAACATGGTGTCTTCGATGAAGCTACGATAGCCACTGTACTTCGAGAAGTACTCAAAGGTCTTGAGTATTTCCACAGTAATGGACAAATTCACAGGTACTTACTTTGAATTGAATTTAAATTCGAGAAGGGAGATTTAGAGAATTGAAAAAATTATATTTTTCGGACATATTTCCTCTTTTTTCCAAGAAACTTTTCCTTTCTCTCGGTTTTCGCATAAATGTGAGCTGAATTAATAGAACCCAACACAAAAAAAAAACTATTTCTGGTCAAAACAGCCTGTTTGGTTGAAAACGTAATTATTTTGTTGAAAATTCAAGTAATATATGTTAATAAGTCATGTTTTTTGATCAATAATTCAACTGTTTTGTTAAACTTCTCTTTTTTGGATAAATCTTTTTCGGTTGAAAATCCATCTTTTATGGTTGCAATTTAATTATTTTTATTTGAAAAGTCTACTATTATATTTTGGGTACAGAATTAATCTCTTTTGGTTAAAACTTCTGCTGTTTGGTTGAAAATTTAATTATTTTCTTAGAGTTATATTGTTATATTTTTTTTATTTATAATAAATTCTTTTTGTGCTAAAAGTCTAAAATTATATTTTGGGATCAGAATTAATCTCTTTTCGTTAAAAATTCTACTATTTGGTAGAAATTTTTATTAGTTTGTTGAATATTCAACTATTTTCTTCAAAGTTTAAAAATTGTAATTTTTCTGTCACTATAATTCTTTTCTGTTAATATAAAAATTTGGAGAATTAATTAAATAGGAAAAAAATAATAATACCAAAATTGATTTCCTTTGTCCTGATTTTAAACATTATATTTTATCGTTTTATTATTTTGTCTAAATCATAAAAGCATCATGACCGTGCATTTTTTAAGACCGGGGAGAACAGGAAAATTTGTTTTTTGACGGGAAATTGTTATCTTTTTCAATTATAATTTCATTCTTTTTACAATGCGTAATTTGAAAATATTTCACTATAAAGATTCTCCATTTTAGATGTTAATTTTTAAGCTTACATTTTTTATTTAAACAATTTTGAGATTCAGTTTTAAAGTCTTGAACAAAAAAAATTAGAAGCGTTTGAAATTGTAAATTGTTGATAAAGACGTTTTATTTGAACAACTGCAAATATAAATTAATGAAAGATTTTTAAAAAAGAATCCTTTAAAATAGAAAGCCATAAATCGTCACAATTTTAATTGTTATATTTAAAAAAACGTAATTTGTAAGTAAAATTGTTGAGATTTGATGTATAAGTAACAGTTGGAGAAAAAATAGAAAAAATCTAGTAATTTCTAGAGGTATTTAGAAGTTTTGAAAAGATTAAAAATTAATTTAAAATTATAAATTAGTTCCTAAGGAAATTGAAAATAATTTCTTATTGACCAAAAATTATTTCAAGAGAATATGAATTTAAAAATATGTAACAACACTGAAAACATAGTCAAAGAAGAATCTGGAAGATTTTAAGGAATTTTTTTAAATTTTTGCAGGAATTAAAAGAATGCAGTAAAAATTCGAATGATTTAAAAACATGTTTAGAAGTTTTGAAAAATTTATAAATAATTAAAAATTTGTTTAAATGTAATACAACATGTAGATTTTGCAAAATCCTGAAATATAATTTTGTACTCTTTAAGGATTTTAAAAGTATTTAAAATTAAAATAATTTAAATTTTGTAAGTTCTAATTACAAAATTTTTGAATTAAATTACTTGAAATGGAAAAGTTTTTAGCTCTAGGGTATGAATTATTTAATTTCATCGACTGTGTAAAATGTTTGCAAATCTGTAAGTGTAAAAGACCGCGAACTTAATATAAAAGAAAATTCATGATGATTAAAAATTTAGTCGTAAAGTTTCAAAGAAAAAAAAATGTCCCCATTATTTCTTTGGAGACACTCGTTATATATTTTTAATCTAGAAAATTGTAGTTTACACATTGCTGGAAAGTACGCCAAGCATTAAAAAAAAGAAACAACTCTCTCTAATTATTTATTTATAAAATATGATTTCATTCAATTAAATTTATGGATTCATTAATTTTAATTATTTGTACCAACTGCGCGCATGCTCGAAAATATTGACCAAGCTAAAAAATGCGTTTCTACCCGTATTTAGGATAGAGGAAAACAAACAAATTCGACTATCTGACTTGGAAGTTCAACTATTTGGTTGAAAATGAAACTGTTTTTGGTTGAAGTTTAATCTTTTTTGTTTCAAAATTTGACTTTTTGTTCGAAAATTCATCGCCGTAGGTTGAAAATTCGTCTATTTTGCTTGAAAGTTTAACGATTTGGTTGGAAGTCAACTTTTTTTTAAAAGGCGTAATAATAATAAATTGATGATTGCCTGAGACAAAAATGAGTTTTCTTATTTTTTTATAATAATAATAATAATATACTTTAGTTGAGGCGTCAACTATTTTGTTAAAAAATGCGTCTTTTTTGGTTAAATTTAAAGATTTTTTATTTAAAATAAAAAAGATTTGTTTTTTGAAATTTAAACTATTATATTTATATTTCAGTATTTATCTTTTTTGGTTGAAATTTTTATTATTTTGTTGAAAATTCAACTTTTTTTAATAGAAAATTATTTGTCTTAATTTATGTTTGTTTTGTGTGTGTAGAAAGTTGATCTTAACGATTGGAAATTTATCTTTTTAGTTAAATATATAACAGTTTAGTAAAAAATTAATCTATTTGTTTGAAAAGTAACATTTTTGTTGAAAATTTCTAATTTCGAGTTGAAAATTAAACTGTTTTTTTTTTTTTTAATTTATGTATTATGTTAAACATTAATCTGCTTTATTTGTGGTTTCAACTATTTTGTTCAGAATTCGTCGTCTCTGGTCGAATTTAACTGTTGAAAATTAATGTTTTTAACTGAAAATTCTACTGTTTGAATTGTTGAAAATTGAGCTATTTGTTTGAAAATGGAATTATTTTTGTTTAAATTTTAATATATTTGTTTCAAAATTCGACTATTTGGTTGAAGATTCATCTTTGAAAGTTGCAAATCCGTCTTTTTTACTTGAAAGTTCAACGGTTTGGTTGGAAATCAACTTTTTTTAAAGGCGTTATAATAACAAAATGATGATTGTCTGAGACGAAAATTATCTGCCTCATTTTTTTATAACAATAATAATAATATACTTTAGTTGAGGATTAAACTATTTTGTTTAAAAAGTCGTTTCTTTTGGTTGAATTTAACTGTTTTTGATTAAAATAACAATGTTTTTTTATTGAAATGTAAACTATTATATTTATATTTCAGTATTCATATTCTTTGGTTGAATGTTCTACTATTTGGTGGAAATTTTAATTATTTTGTTGAAAATTCAACTATTTTGTTAATAAGTAATCTTTTTTGGTCGAAAATTCAACTGTTTTTAATAGAAAATTCATCCTTTTGGATTGAAAATTCATCTAGTTTGGTAGAAAAGTCTTTTTTGTTTGTTGAAAATTAACTTTTTTTTGTCGGAAATTCATCTCTTTGGTATAAAATGTAAATTGTTTTTTAATTTATGTTTTTTTGTAGAAAATTGACCTTAATGATTGAAAATTTATCTTTTTAGTCGAATATTTAACAGTTTCGTAAAAAATGAATCTATTTGTTTGAAAATTTCTAATCTCGAGTTGAAAATTAAACTGTTTTTTTATTAATTTATGTATTATGTTGAACATTAATCTGCTTTATTTGGGGTTTAACCCTTAAACGGCCAAAACGCCAATACCGGTACACTGCTTTTCAACGGCCAATAATTAAGACTATTCGACACTAGAAAAAATTGAGACACATATTTTTATTGCTTAAGATCTCCTCTTTCCGACGGTGCCAATGAAATATCTCAAAAAATTGATTTATTATCCCAAAATGCAGTTTAAACAAAAAAAACGTGATTTTTCGTGCCTATTTTTTTTTGTGAACCATTTTCCAAAGGTTTTCGAGTCTGTAATTAACCTGTAATCTCACTAACTGGTGGAATAAATGTCTAAACTTTGAGAATCCATGGTTCAAAGATCGATTTTTCGTTTTAGCATTTTCAAAATGGCGTCTTAATGGCAAAATTTGTGTGAAAACATTCATGAATTTTTTTACAATAAACGATGCGCTTTTCGGAAAAATCATCAAGAATAAAAAGTTCTTGTAATCAGCCAAGGAATACGCCTGAATTTTTTGAAGCGTTTTGAGCAAAATTTTGGATTTTGTATATGAACAATTTTTGCATATTCCTCGGCTGATTACAAGAACTTTTTATTCTCGACAAATTTTCCGAAAAGCGCATAGTTTTTCAATAAAAAATTTCTAACGACTCCGCATTATGTAATAATGAACAATGTCGCCAGAGGACTACTAGATTTTGCATAAAAAGTTCTTGTAATCAGCCGAGAAATACGCCTGAATTTTTCCGGAGCGTTTTGAGCAAAATTTTGAATTTTGTCTGGGAAATTCCGATCCCGAATTCTCGTCATCTGATGAATCATCTCCATCAGAGCCAGAGTAATCTGGATTAGGTATGATGATACGTTCATCATTTTCATCGGAATCCCATTCCGATTCGGAGTTAGTTGCAATTTTTGAGGCTTTACGCTTTGGCATTTTTTTTTTACTGGATGTACTCGAAAATTCCCAGGATGACAATGCGGTGAAGCGTTATTGTCAAGAGTGCAAGAAAGGTTACGGAGTCGTTGGAAATTTTTTATTGAAAAACTATGCGCTTTTCGGAAAATTTATCGAGAATAAAAAGTTCTTGTAATCAGCCGAGGAATACGCCTGAATTTTTCCGGAGCGTTTTGAGCAAAATTTTGAATTTTGCAAAAATTGTTCATATGCAAAATCCAAAATTTTGCTCAAAACGCTTCGAAAAATTTCAGGCGTATTCCTTGGCTGATTACAAGAATTTTTTATTCTTGATGATTTTTCCGAAAAGCGCATCGTTTATTGTAAAAAAAAATTCACGAATGTTTTCACGAAAATTTTGCCATTAAGACGCCATTTTGAAAATACTAAAACGAAAAATCGATCTTTGAACCATGGATTCTCAAAGTTTAGACATTTATTCCACCGGTTAGTGAGATTCCAGGTTAATTACAGACTCGAAAACCTTTGGAAAATGGTTCACAAAAAAAAAATAGGCACGAAAAATCACGTTTTTTTTTGTTTAAACTGCATTTTGGGATAATAAATCAATTTTTTGAGATATTTCATTGGCACCGTCGGAAAGGGGAGATCTTAAGCAATAAAAATATATGTGTCTCAATTTTTTCTAGTGTCGAATAGTCTTAGTTATTGGCCGTTGAAAAGCAGTGTACCGATAGTGGCGTTTTGGCCGTTTAAGGGTTAAACTATTTTGTTAAGAATTGGTTGTCTTTGGTCGAATTTAACTGTTTTTATTTAGAATTATTAATCTCTTTCGGTTAAAGATTTATCTCCTTATTTTAAATTTTAACTTTTTTGAACATTCTTTTTTTATTTTGAAAATTAATGTTTCTAACTGAAAATGTTACTGTTTGAATTGTTGAAAATTTATCTTTTTGGTTGCAAATGGAACTACTTTTGGTTGAATTTTAATATTTTTGTTTTAAAATTCTACTATTTGGTTGAAGATTAATCTTTGAAGGTTGCAAATTCGTCTATTTTGCTTGAAAGTTCGACGATTTCGTTGGGAAGTCATTTTTTTCTTGGAAAGATTTCAAGATTCAACTATTTTGTTCAAAACTTCGTCGTTTTTCGTTTGGTTTAACTGTATTTGATTTAAAATAACAATGTTTATTTATTAAAATATAATTTAATATATTTATGTTATAGTATATATATTTTTTGCTGAGAAATTCAATTATTTGTTCAAAAATAATATTTTTGGCAGAAGATTAATCTTTTTTGGTTTTGAAAATTTAATTATTTTCAAAAATTTTGTTATTTAAATAAGATTTTCTAACTGAAAATTTAAATCTTCTAATTTTTGAAAATTCCTCTTTTGATTTAAAATAAAATTTTTTGTTTGTTAGTCAAAATATCAATTATTACATTTTTCTTATTCAACTTCTTTGGTTGAAAATGCAAGCACTTGGTTAAAAATAAAATTTTCTAACTGAAAATTCAGTTTGAAGTGTTGAAATTTTTTTTTTTTTTTGAATTAAACTATTTTTGATTTATGATAAAAATCTTTTTTTGTTGAAATGACAATTATTACATTGTTGAAATATCATTTGTTACATTGTTAAAAATGCATCTGTTTTTGTAAAATTTCATCTTTTCAGGGTTATAAAAGTCAACGGTTTTCTAAAACATAACTTTTCAGTTCGAAAACATAACTCTTCTGGTAAAAATTAAACGATTTTGCAGGGTGGCTGCTGGACCGGGAAACCTGGAAAACCGGGTAATGACCGGGAATTTTATGGGACCGCAGAAAACTGGGAAATGCCAGTGAATTTATTTTTTAACGGGAATTTTACAAAATTTTTAGAATTAAAATTTTGTCCAACTTTGATTTCAGCCTTTTTTAAAGAATTTCCTAAATTGTGATTTTTATAAATTATTATATCATTTAGTTTAGAATGCTTAATTCGAAAATCTTGCAGTTTACAAATTTTCCATTTTAGATTTTTAATTTTTAAGTGTATTATTTTAATTAAAGAATTTTAAAATGCATTTTTAAAGGTTAAAAAAATAAAAATTAGAAGTTTTTAGGATCGAAGATTTTTTATAAAAAAAAAATCAGGGTGGCCGCCGGACCGGGAAACCGGGAATTTTACGAATTTTCAGAAGAAAAATCTTCCCAAGCTCGATTTTAACAGTTTTTAAAATAATCAAAGTGCAATTTTGAGCATATAGAGAATTAAAGATTAAAAGCATTTGAAGTTGAAAATTGTTGATAAAAAACGATTTTATTTGATCAACTGTAAATATAAATAAATTATTTTAAAAATGGATCTGTACTCTAAGCATAGAAATCTGAACAATAATTGATTTGAACAAACAATTCTAGATCCGTTTAAAAATTTAAGAATTTCCAGATTGTAACTGTTTCAATCCGAAGGTCATAATAAGACTTGAAATTAATATATCATTTATTCCGATAATTTTATTTTTAAATAAAAATTTTCATGATTTATCAATAATATATTTTTAATTCAGAGTTTCAGGTATTCCTTTATACTATTTTTTATATTAAATTAAATAAATAAATTTATTAATATATTATTTCTATTAATTTTTTCAGCTATTAAAAATGTAAACGTGCATTTTACTATTTTCAACTTAAAAATAAATCCATAATATAGTCATAATGAAAGGTTTTTATTAAATTTAAAATATTGTGAGTCTAAATTATTTAATTTGTATGCCATTTAATTTGAAATTTCTTAATGTAGAAAAAGAATAAGTATTTAATATTTAGCAATATTTCACTGTTCATTCAAGACGAGTAAATTGAAACCAAATATTTAAAACAAAACAATTTGAAACTGATTTGTTGTTTTACATAGAAAGCTTTGAATCTTTAGATTTTCGAAGAACTTTTAATCTTTTAGCGTTACAATTTTAATGATTCTATTCTAAAAGTGTTAAATTTATGAGTGAAATTGTTCAATTTTTACGCATAAATAACAATTGAACACTTTTTATTTGTAGAAAAAATTTGAGTAATTTCAAGAGATGTAGAAGTTTTGAAAAAATTCAAAGTCAATTAAAAACTTGAAATTATTTCAAGTAATTTAAACGAAGTGTGGTAACATTTTTTCAGAACTTCTAAATATATTTTAAAATTAATCGAAATTTTCCTACAATTTTTGAAAATCCAGCAAATTAAATAAAATCCTTAAAATCTTCCAGGTTCTTCTTTGATCTTTTTTTAAATCTCTTAAAATCTTCTGAAACTGTCTGTAACAATAATGTTTCAAAGTGAAAAATCATTTTCAATTTTCCTAAAAATCTTAATAAAAATTTTTCTTCTTTTGTAATCTTTCACAATTCTTAAAAAAATTATAAATTTTTTGTTTGAAATCTGTAAAAGTCTATATTTTATTTTAAATTCGGATATAAGTATTTCAAATTATTTGAAGTTATAAATTTAATTCGAATCTTTTTAAAACCTCTAAATATCTCTTAATATTACTTTAATATGTTTACAAATAATAAATGTTCTATTGTTATTTATAAATTGAAATTTAATTTTTTTTAATTTTCAGGATTTTCTAAAAGTTATAGAAAAAATTCAATTCATTTTGAAACATATTTAAAAGTTCTGACAAAAAATTCAAAAATAATTTTGAACTTGGAAAATTTTAAAACCACTTATAGATTTTTCAAGATTTTGAAATAAAATTTTTAAGCTTTTATAGGATGCCTAGATTATTTAAAATAAAAATAATTTGACTTATAATTTAAGAACTGTTAAGTTTAAAAAATTATTTTCAAATTTTTAATGTGCCCAGCTTAAAATTACTTAAAATTTAAATTTCATTGGCCGTAAAAAATGTTTGCGAGCCGGGAAATGACCGGGAATTTTTTTCTTCGATTAAAACGGCCACCCTGATTTTGTTGAAAAATAAATATATTTCAATTTAAAATCTTAGAAATTTTAAGAATTTCATATTTAAATCAGTATGGTGCCTAAATTAATTTGATTCAAAGTGATGTATTCTTTTATTTTCGTAAAAAAAGCATTCTACTTCCGCTTTTTTCAGTTAATTTTAGGCTCTGAAGTCTGGTTTCAATTTAATATTTGATTTTCAGGGATATAAAAGCTGGTAACATTTTGCTTGGCGAGGACGGGACAGTGCAAATTGCGGACTTTGGTGTGAGTGCCTGGCTGGCGACAGGCAGAGATCTCAGTCGACAGAAAGTGCGACACACCTTCGTAGGAACTCCTTGTTGGATGGCACCTGAGGTCATGGAGCAGGTGAGAGAGGAAAGTTACACTCCAATTTCTTAGCCTGTGAATTTTGTGACCTTTTTCATTTGAAATTGAGTCGTCGCTTAGGCCAAAAGAACAACCCTTCGCTCTCACTGCTAAGAAATTTATCTGAGATATTTACTTTCTGTCGGTGGTGTAGTCCTAAAAGAAAAATTGGCCTGACGGTGCTTTTCATATGACATAAAAGTGGCCGGGAAATTTATGAGACAAGGAAAAACCGGGAAATGAGAGTGAATTTATTTTTTGACAGAGAATTTTACCAAATTTTTAAATAGAAAATCTGTCCAACTTTGATTTCAACCATTCTTTAAATAATTAGTTAAATTGTGATCTTTTTCAATCATGTTATCATTCAGATTAGAATGGGTAATTCGAAAATATTTCAGTTTAAAGATTTTCCATTATATATTTTTAATTTTTTTAAAAGACTTATACAATTAAAAATTAGAAAATTTTTGATAAAAAACATTTCTAATTGATCAACAGTGAATATAAATTAATTCATAATGTTTAAAATTAAATTTGTCTTTAAAAATGAAAAAGTCTTATTAGTTAAACAAATGTAAAACGTCGATTGAAACATTATAAACTTTTTTCAATTTTGAAATAATTTTAAAATAATATATTTAGAATCAAAGGTTTTTATTTTTCAAATATAATTTCAGTCTAAAATATTCCATTTTAAGCCATTTAATTTGAAATTTCTCAAGAAAAAGAACAATTAACTAATGTTTAGAAATATCTGACTCTTCAATTAAAATCAGTAATTATAAATAAAATATTCAAAACTAAATTTTAAAATTTACAATTTCAATTGTTTTATTTAAAAAACTTTAATTTTTCATTGAAGTTGTTGGATTTCAATATACAAAATAACAACTGAACACCTGTTATTCTTAGAAAAAATCAGAAAGTTTAAGAGATTTTTTGAATTTTTGAACAAATTTAAAATTAATTTCAAATTTTAAATGGTTTAAAATAATTTAAACCAAGTGTCTACGTGTACTGATAAGATATGGCTATTTGTATTAAAATTTCGATGGAAATTGTGCACCGCCTAATTTGAAATCAAATGTAGATTTTGGGATTTTAAAGATATTTTTGAATTTTGAGGGATTTAAAAAAAAATTGAAGGAAAAAGTATTAATTATTTTAGAAGATGTTTAGAAGTTCTGGAAAAATTTTAAAAATAATTTAAAATTTCAAAGAATGTCCAACAACATTTCCATTTTCTAAGATTTAGAAATACAATTTTGAATTCTGAAATTTGTGTTCAGTTAAAAAATATATATAATCGCCTAGAATTGCTTAAAATGATATAATTTTGAAAAAAGTTAACGCATTGATGGATTCTTCAATTTTGAGCATTGAAAAATGATAACTTGGATTTATATTTTTGGAAACGAATGTATTTAATTTAAAATTTAAAAAAAATTAATTTTAAATTAATTAATTTTAAATTTTTCACTTTGAGTGCTTTAATTTGCAGCTCAGTTTTTATCATTTCAAATGGAAAACATGTTGGCATCAGAGTGTAATTTTTTAAATTTCATTCACCGTGGGTAATATTTTTGGACCTGGAAAAACCCGGGAAATGACAGGAGATTTTTTTCTTTGATTAAAACGGCCACCCTGAAGTTCTTTTTTTTGAAAATGCTTATATTATTATATTTTTGGTTCGAAAGTCATCTTTTTTAATTGAAAGCTCAACTTTTCGGTTGAAAATTTATGTATTTTGTTGAAAATTCGTCTTTTTTTGTTGAAAATTTTACCTTTTCGGTTACAAATGAAACTGTTTGGTTGAAACATCAACTGTTATATGAATTGTTGTAAATTCACCTTTTTTGGGTTGAAAAGTCGATTATTAAAGTTGATCTACTTTGTAAAAAAATTCAAATATTTGCTTTTAAATTAACTTTTATGTTAAAAAATTCGACTGTTTTATTAAAAATTCATCTTTTTGACTTGAAAATTCAACAATTTAGTCGAAAATTAAACTATTTGGTTGAAAGTTTAACTATTTTGATAAAAATGTGTTTCATGTTGATTTGAAAATAAGATTTTTATACTGAAAATTAAACTATTTCATTTTTGGTTGAAAATTTAACTTTTTTGTTGAAAATTAGTCTTTCTTGATTGAAAATTGATCCTTTTTGATTAAAAATGCAATTGCATGGTTGAAACGTCAACTTTCTCATGCTTACATGCTTTGTAAGAAAAATTCAACTAAAAAATTCTACCGCTTTGTTGTAAATTCATCTTTTTGGCTCGAAAATTCAACAATTTACTAGATAATTAAACTATGTGATTGAAAATCATATTTTTTGATGGAAAATTTACCATTTTTGCAGATAATTCGTCTTTTTGGTTTAAAAATTAAAGAATTTGTGGAAAATTCATGTATTTTGTTCCAAATTCGTCTTTTTTGGTAGAGCATTAATCTTCTCGGTCGAAAATTGTGTATCCTTTTTATTAAAAAATATTACATGTTACATATTGAACTTTGAATTATTTTGTAAACAAATTAAGTTTTTTTATTAAGGTTTCACAATTATTGTTCAAAATTCAACTCTTTGATTTAAAATAAATCCTTATGTTAAAAATGCTACTGTTTTGTAAAAAATCAATCTTTTTGGCTTAAAAATTTAACAATTTGATAAGAAATTAAATTTTTTGGATTGAAAATTTAATTTTTTTTGGCTGAAAAATCGTATTCTTAGGTTGCAAATTCAACTTTTTTGTAGATAAGTCGCATTTTTCAATTTAAAATAAAATAATTTTGTTGAAAATTCATGTATTTTGTCTAAAACTTGTCTTTTTTGGTAGAGCATTAATGTTCTTGGTTAAAAATTCATTTTTTTTATTGATAATTTAAAAGTTCGAAAATCCATTTAAAAGACATTTTTATCCGAAATTTTAACTATTCCCTTTTTGGGGTATATTGTATAAGTAAACAAATTCAACTGTTTGATAGAAAATTTATGTATTTTGTTGAAAAATCGTCTTTTTCAGTAGAAAATTAATCTTGCTTTGCTGAAAATTCATCTTTTTGGATAGAAAATTATTATTATTTGTCAAAAGGTCAACTTTTTGGTTGATAATTGAAGTACCTTGTTTAAAAGTAATCTTCTCCGATTAAAAATCCACTGTTTTCGAAAAGATTCGACTTTTTAGCCTAAAAACTATATTTTTTTGTTGAAAATGTATCTTTCTTGGTTGAAAATAATTTTTTTTTTAAATTCTACTTTTTTCCAAAAAAAATTGCCCTTTGATCATGAAAATTCAAATATTTTATTGAATTTTAATCTTTTGTGTTTGAAAGTTTTATCATTTGCTTGAAAATGCATCTTTATGTGCTGAAAATTTAACTATTTGGATAGAAATTTAACTAATTTGTTAAAAATCTAATTATTTTTGGAAAATTTAACTATTTTATTAAAGTCATCAATTGTAGTCGAAAATTCAACTAGGTTGTCAAAAATTCACTCTTTTGAATTGAAAATTCATCTTTAATGGAAGAAAATTCACCCTTCTTGTTTAAAAAATTACATTAGTTGGTTGGAAATTAACTTTTTTGTTAAAAATTCAACTTTCTTTACAAAAATTCGTTTTTTTTTTGTCTTGAATATGTTAAATTATTTTTTTTTTAAATGAATTTTTAACAAAGAACATTAATACTCTACAAAAAAAAAATTTGACAAAATACATGAATTTTCAACAAAATTATTTAATTTTAAATTGAAAAAGGCGACTTATCTGCAAGAAAGTTGAATTTTCAACCTAAGAATACGATTTTTCAGCCAAAAAATTAAATTTTAAATCCAATAATTTAATTTTCCAACATATTAAATATATGTTATGAAATTGTAACTAAACATGGAATAGTTTTTGAAAGGTCGACTCTTTTTCTGGAATATTCATGTATTTCATTTTGAATGCAACTCTTTAGTTAAAGATAAATTTTATATTTTTGAAAATTTAACTATCTTGTTCAAAATGAAGTATAGTTCGGCTTGAAATCTTAGAAATTTAAAATGTTTCATATTGGATTCAATATTTTATCTACATTAATTTTATTTAAAAGAATTTATAAACATAAAATCCATCTTTAGACAACAGCTACGTTACTTTTGGGGGAGAGGGGAGGTCCAAAAAGCCCAAAATTTTTGACTAAGTTTATGGATAGCCAATAACTGGAAAATTTATCCGTGTGACAAGAAAGTTTCTTGGCACCGTCCAGCCCTTCGACTACACCACTGCTTTCTATGAATTCGCTTGCGAACTTATTGCTTGGCATCAAACTTGCAGTCACCATTTTTTTCTCTATTCGTGTCAACTCTTGAGACACTTTTTCACTGGTTTTAAAACTACAAGATTCTGATGACTGATTAAGAAAAATGATGAGCATTTTAGAGGCATTTTCAGCACGTTCTTGCAGGGTGGAACTAAAATATTTTGAAAGTTCTACTCTTCTGAGCATGAAATATTCACACAATAATTCTCTTTCATATCAGTTCTGATCTAAAATTATATGTCAGAGATTGATCACCCATAACGCATATACAGGCAATGAAATCTAAAAAAAAAACTGAAGATTTTTCATAGTTTTTTACTAATTGAGAGACAAACTCGCGTTGCAGGATCATGGCTACGATTTCAAAGCTGACATTTGGTCGCTGGGTATAACAGCAATTGAAATGGCTAGTGGAACTGCACCTTACCACAAATACCCACCTATGAAGGTCCTTATGCTCACTTTGCAAAACGATCCACCGACTTTAGACACAGCCGCTGACGACAAGGATCAGTACAAGGCCTACGGCAAAACGTTTCGAAAGATGATAGTGGATTGTTTGCAAAAGGATCCGACGAAAAGGTACGGTCTGACTTATAATTTAGAGGGTGGTCCGCAGGTCAGGGAAAGTCGGGGAAACTTCAGGATTTTTGAAAATAATTGAAAAAGTTTTTAAAATTTGTGACTTTTCTTTCAATAAATTAACCCACGTTTCTGAAATCCCTTCAATTCTCTTGAAATATTTTAAGGCATTTTAAAAGATTTGTAACATTTTTACTAGATTTTAAGTACTTAAAGATAGTTTATAGGTTTTAAAGTTTTTTAGGGTATTTTGAATTATTCCAAGGCTTTATCAAGAGTTTTAAACAATTGCACGGATTTTATAAAAAGGCAAAGGATTGGAAATATTTTAGGCTATTGTAAAAGATACCAAGGCATTTTTAAGAGATTGAAAGGTTTTCAAGAATTCCAAGGATTTCAATGATTTTAAAGGATTTAAAAAAAAAGCATGACGGTCGAAGAAAGGATTAATTTGATTCTTATAAAATCTGCTTAATAATGTCATTTTACGGTATTTTCTAGTATTTTAGTGGATTTCAAAGAATTTATTTACAACTGTTTAGGGATTTCGTAGGATTTAAAAAAATTTGTAATATATTGAAATATTTTAGGGTATTTCAAAAGATTTTAAGCCATTTGTAATAATTATTTTGTAATAATAATAACTCAATAATTTGAAATAGTTTCAAAGAAATTAAAAGGTTTTTGGGTAGATTTAAAATCTTCCAAGGAATTTTCAAGAGCTTTACAAATTTTCAAAAGGTTTTCAGTATTTTAAGGTTTTTGTTTGAAAGATTCCAAGACATTTTCAGTAGAATAAAAAGTTTCCAAAGATTTTAAAGATTTTAGGGGATTCAAACAAAAAATTTTAATAGGGTTTTAATAAATTTTCTAGAATTTCGGAAGATTTGAAACGTGTGTATAGGTCCTATAAGATTATAGGATATTTTAAAAGATTCTAAGGGATTTAATAATATTTCCACGAATTTCCATGATTTTATGGGACTTCAAAAACTCGCAAGGTATTTTAATAATTTTTCCATAGTTTCCAAGAATTTATTTACAAAAATTGAGGGATTTTATAGGATTTCAAAGATTCTCAAATATTCCAAGAAATTTCTAATAAATTTTAATAATTTTAAGGGATTTTAAAGAATTTTTGCAAAGATTTAAATGATTTTTTGATATTAAAAATATTCCAACGAATTTTCCATTGATTTCAATCATCTGACTCAAGGGATTTCGAAAGATTTTAAAGTATTTAAACTATTTTAGGCAGTTTAAGTTTTAAAAACTTCCAAGGGATTTTCAAGAGATTAAAAAAGTTTTCAGGAATTTCAAAAGATTTTTGAAAGGAATTTCCATGGAATTTTCCAGAGATTTACAAAAATTTCAGGAATTTTTAAGACCTTGAATTACTGAATTATTAAAATCTATTGAAAATTCTTCGATGTCTTTTAAAATACCGTATAATATTTCAAATCCTTCGAAATCTTTTGCAATTTTTTGAAGTTTTTTAAAGCTCTTGCAAAATCCTTAGATGCTTAAAATTGCCCTTAAATTCTGTGAAATCCCTTCAAATTATTTAAAGATTTGGAAAATTCTTCGAAATGTTTTAAAATATCCAAAAAGTTTCAAATCCTTTGTAACCTTTAGAAAACTTTATAAAGTTTTTCAAAATTGTTTCCAATTTTTAAAAATACACTAAAATCCTTTAAAATCCCTTCAAATAAAGGGTGGCCGTTAGACTGGGAAACCGGGAAATGACCGGGAATTTTCTGAGGTAGGGAAAAACCGGGAAATGACAGTGAATTTATTCTTTGGCGGGGAATTTTTCGAATTTTCAGAAGAAAAATTGTCCCAAGTTTGATTTCAACAGTTTTGTAAAAAGTGTAAAAAACATAACAATAATTGATTTGACAAAACGATTCTATATTCGTTCAAAATTTGAGAATTTCCAGATTGTAACTGTTTGAATTCGAAAGTCTTAATACGAATTGAGATTAATATAATATAATTTATTCCGATAATTTTATTTTTAAATCACAATTTTAATGATTCGTCAATAAAATATTTTTAAATCAAAGTTTTAGGTCTTTATATTATTTTTTATATTAAATTGAATAAATAAATTTATTAATATATTATTTTTATTATTTTTCTTAGTCATTCAAAATTTCCCTGTTCATTTAAGACGAGTAAATTGAACACAAATATATGTAAACGTAAGCAATTTTAAACTGAATTGTTTTACATAGAAAGCTTTGAATCTGTCGAATTTCGAAGAGCTTTTCAACTTTTAACGTTACAATTTGAATCGTTCTGTTTAAAAAAATTTTATTGGAGAATGAAATTGTAAAATTTTGACGCATAAATAACAATTGAACGCTTATAATTCGTAAACAAAATTTGAGTAATTTTAAGAGATATTTCGTAGTTAAATGCATTTTAAAATTAACCGAATTTTTCCTACAACTTTTGGAAAATCCTGCAAATTAAAAAAAATCCTTAAAATCTTCCGGGTTCTGTTTTGATCATTTTGGAAATCTCTTAAAATCTTTTTAAATTGTCTGTTACAATAATTTTTCAAATTGAAAAATCATTTTCAATTTTCCTAGGAATCTTAAAAAAAAATTTTATTCTTTTTAGCCTTTCACAATTCTTAAAAAGTTTATAAATTTTTTGGTTGAGATCTGCAAAAATCTGCATTTTGTTTTAAATTCGGCTGTGGGTATTTGCACCAAAATTTCGGTACGAATAGCTCACTTTTTTCGGGTCACAAACTTCGTGTAAATGATTTGAAATCATTTCAAGTTCTAAATTTAATTTTGATATTTTTAAAACCTCTAAATATCTCCTGAGATTACTCTCATTTTTTCTATAAATAATAAGTGTTCTTATTTTTATTTATAAATTCAAATTTTAAGGATTTTTTTTTTAATTTGCAGGATTTTCTAAAAGTTGTAGGAAAAATTCAATTAATTTAAAAATATATTTAAACTTTTTTGAAAAATTTTCAACATCGATTTTAAACTTGGAAAAATATAAAACCACTTCTAGATTGCTCAATGTTTTTAAATAAATTGTTTTAGTTTTTGAAGATTGCTTAACTATTTAAAATGAAAATAATTTAACTCTTAATTTAAAAAACATTATTTTTAATTTTTTAATTTGTCTAGGGTAAAATTACTTTAAAAAAATATAATTTTGAACATTTTTAAAGTTCATTGCTTGATTATTTAATTTAGAGTATTACAAATGTTAACGTGGATTTATATTTTTGGAATTTAATCTGAATCTTTGAACTCTAATATATAAATGTTCTAAATTTTGCAGTTTATCTGCATTTCATTAAAAAAATGTCAATTGAAAAGTGTTAGTACCTTTCATTTCATAAGTGTAAATTTAATTTGTCGTTTATTGTTTTAAAAAGAAAAATGTTTAGAATAGAGTAGGATTTTTTAAATTTCATTGGCCGTGAAAAATTTTAGCGAACCGAGAAAAAACTGTGAAATGACCAGGAATTTTTTTCTTCTATTGAAACGGCCATCCTGAATAATAGAAGTGTATCAAAAGTACCCTAAGATATTTCAAATCCTTTAAAATCTTTTGAAATCCTTTGAAACTTTGTAAAAAAAATATCCTAAGATACTGCAAATCCTTAAAAATACTTTTAAACTTTGTAAAGCTCTTTAAAATTCCTTGGGCATTTTAAAATAACCGAAAATCATTTAAAATGCCTTCAAATTATTGAAATCTATTGAGACTTCTTCGAAATCTTTTAAAATATCCGAAAATTTTTTTAATTCTTTGAAACTTTTGAAAGCTCTTGAAAATTCCTTGGAATTGTTACAAGTGCCCTAAAATCTGTAAAATTCTGTAAAATTACTTAAAATTATGGAAATATTTTTAAAATTCCTTCAAATATTTTTAAATGCCGTAAAATATTTCAAATCCTTCCAAGAATTCGAAGTATTTTCGAATATTTTAAAAGATCTCAAAGAATTTTCAATCTGTTTCAATGATTTGTAGGGATTTCAAATGATTTTAGAGTATTTTTAAAACAACCACAATGTTTTAGGTGCTTCAAAAGTATTAAGGGATTTAAAATTTTCAAATATATTTTAGAGGGTTTTAAAAGATTTTAAGGAATTTTCAAGTACTTTTAAAATTTCCAAAGGATCTGGACAATTTTAAGGGACTTGAAAGATTTCATGTACTTTGTGATCGTTTTTAATATTTTTTTAGGAATTTGAAAGGATTTTAAAGATTTTATGTTATTTTTAAAAATTTCAAAAAATTTGAAGAAATTTAAGGAATTTGAAAAAATCTAAGGATTTTCTAATTGATTTCAATAATTTGAAAAGATTTTAAAGATATGATACGATTCTGTAGAATCTGTAAGGTTATAGGTAATTTCAGAAGATTCTAATGATTTTTATCAGATTTACCGGGATTTCAAGGGATTTTAACATCTCTCAAGGTGTTTTAATAAATTTTTTAGGATTTCAGGAAATGTCTCAAGATTTCATAGAATTTACCGGGATTCTATAATATTTCAATGGATTTAAAAGAATGTATTCATAAGAAGTGAGGAATTTATCAAGTTTTGGAAGATTTGAAACGATTTTCCAATTCTTTTGAATTCTCTTGATTTTTTTATTCACTTGAATTCTTCTAAATTTATTCAATTTCACTCAAATCAATGGATTTCTAAAAAAGTTTTTGTGTCATTCATCCTGAGGTCGTTTTAACCCACCTTTAATTCTTAGACTTTCCATCGAATTCTTTTGAATTTGACTAAATTCATTTTCAGTTCATTTTTTCTTTTTTTTAACTCACTTGGAATTTTTATGATTTTGATGAAATTTTGTCATTTCTTTTAAATTCCTCTAAATTCACTGCAATTCTACAGAAATCCATAAAATTTAAAAAAAGTGTTTCCAATACTTTTGAATTCAAATTTAATTGTTTATAAGTCTTATTAATGTATACTGGATTCGTTGAAATTCACCTAGAATCCTTATAAATTGCATCGAAATATTTTGTTTTCAAAATACCATTAGGTCATTATTAATGCACATTAGTCACTTTTGGTCACTTTTTCAGTTTAAATAGGTCACTTCTTTAATTTAAAGTAGTCCCTGATAATTATAAATGAAAAGTTAACAAATAAAAATACATTTTTTCAAAATGGTCTTTAATTAATAATGGTTAGTTAAAATGAAAGATTAGTCAGGGAAAAGTCAGGGAATTTTAAAAATAACGTTTTGCGGCCACCCTGGACTTTTTAATGGGATTCATTTTAATTAAACCATTTTTAAATATAACAGAATTTCTAAAACTGTTCTAAAATACGTTGGAATATTTTTTAATGTCTTATAATATTTCTTCTACTTCTTTTTAATTTCAAATCATATAATGATATAATTAAAGAAATTAAAAGAATTTTTCGTTTTTTCCAAGTCCCGTCAAACTAATTATTAAAGAAAAGAAAAATAATAATAATCCTGGTGTTCTTTTTAATTTTAAGGGATTTAAAGGAACATTATTTTCATTATTTAAGATTGGAAAATCTGTCGATGCTTTATTTACTCTCGGTTTTGAAGTACTCTCTTCTTCTAGACCGACTGCAACCGAACTTCTAAAGCATCCTTTCTTCAAAAAGGCGAAGGACAAGAGATACTTACAACAGACGTTAGTTGCCATTGGGCCTAGCCTCGAGACTCGAGTTCAAAAGGTACATATTTCTTAAACTCTTTTAACCAGTTCTGGGCTCGGTCCATAAATTAAGTTAAAAATTTTTTGCTGTTTTTTTACCTCCCCTTTCCCCGAAAGTAACATATCCGTAGTCTAAAGACGGATTTTACGTTTCTAAATTCTTTAAAATATAATTAATGCAGTCAACATATTGGATTCAATACGAAGTACTATAAACTCCTAAGATTTCAGGCCCAAACTTTATTGCATCTTTCAATAAAATAGTTGAATTTTTAACCAAAAAATATTTTCTACCAAAAGAGATGAATTTTCAACCTAAAAAGACGAATTTAACAAAAATTCTTTCACAACAGTTGCATTAACAACCAAGTTGAATTTTTAACAGTTGAATTTTTAACCAAAAGGTTGAGTTTTTAACAACATAGTTGAATTTTCAACCAAAAATAATAACTTGAAGAAAATAATTAAATTTTCGGAAAATTATTAGACTTAACAATATTTTCTATCCCAAATAGTTGAAAATTTCAGCATACAAACGTGCATATCAATCAAGTGGTTGAATTTCAACAAAAAATTAAAATTCAATAAAATATTTGGATTTGCAAGACAAAAAGAAAAATTTTTTAGAAGGCAGTTGAATTTTAAATCGGAAAAGGCGAATTTTTAACAAACCAAGGTAATTTTTAATAAAAAAAGATGAGTTTTCGATAAGATAGTTGAATTCTCAAACAAAAAGATGAACTTTCAAGAAACAAGAATGATTTTCTACCCATAAAAGATGTCTTTTCTACCAAAAAGTTGAATTTCCTACCAAGTAGTTGAATTTTTAACTTATACAATATACAGGATAAAGTTTCAACCCAAAATGGAATAGTTACATTTTCAGATGAAAACTTTGATGAAAAATAACTGTGAACCAAAAAAAAAAAACAAATGTTCAACAAAATTGTTAAATTTTCAATCCAAAAGATGAATTTTCGACTAAGAAGATTATTGTTGGATCAAAAAAGACGAATTTCCAACCTATCCAAAATACAGGATACATTTTTAAATAAACATGGAAGAATTAATTTTTCAGATAAAAAATAGTCTTTTTTTGATAAAAGAAATGAATTTTAACAAAAGTGTTCAATTTCTAAACAAAAAGATTGTTTTTTCACAAGAATATTAATTTTTTCCACCAAAAAAGTTAGTTTTAAACAGAAAACATGACTATTCAACCAAAATATTTCATTTTAACATCAAAAAGACGAATCGTCTACAAAAAAGTTGAATTTTCAACCGAAAAATATCATTTTTCAACCAAAAAGTTGAACTTGTTAGTTGAGAATTCTTGAATGTTATTAAAAATTCGTCTTTTCTATATGAAATTAATCTTTTTATTTGAAAATTCAAGTTTTTGTTTGAGAATCCTTTAATTTTATTAAAAATTCCTCTTTTTTTTAATAGTAAATTAATATTTTTATTTTAAAAAATATTTTATTTAGATGAAACTTCAACTTTTTGGTTAAGAATTCTTGAATTTTATTTTTAAAAAATTATTTAAATTAAATTAATATTTTTGTTTAGAAATTCATCTTTTTTATTTGAAAATTCAACTTTTTGGTGGAGAATTGTTTAATTTCATTAAAAATAACCCGTTTTTAAAATTAATCCTTTTTGGTAGTAAATTTAAGTTTGGTTTAGAATTTTTGAAGTTTTTTAAAAATTCGTCTTTTTTGGTAATAAATTAATGTTTTGTTGAAAAATCCTTGAATTTTAATGAAAGTTCGCCTTTTTGGTAGTAAATTAATCTTTTTGTTAAAGAATTCATCTTTTTTAGTTAAAAATCCAACATTTTAGTTGAGAATTCTTGAATTTTATTGAAAATTCATCTTTTTTTGTACAAAGTTAATCCTTTAGTATAAGAACTTCGGTTTTTAGTTGTGAAAATTCAACTTTTTGTTTGAGAATACATGAATTTTATTGTGAATTCATGTTTTCCCGTATTAAATGAATCTTTTTGTTTGCAAATTTATCTTTTTAGTTAAAAATGTAACAACTAGGTTTTAAAGTTAAACTACTTTCTTAAAAATTAAAGAAATTGTTTGTTTTCTTAAAAATTCATCTTTTCAGTTGAGAATTTTTGAATATTATTTAAAATTCGTCTTTTTTATAGTAAATTAATCTTTTGTTTCAAAATTCATCTTTTTAGTTAAAAATTCCAATTATTTGTTAAGAATTCTTGAATTTTGTTGAAAATTCTTATTTTCTGGCAGAAAATTAATCTTTTTGGTTAAAAATGCAACAGCTAGGTTTTAAAGTTGAACTACTTTCTTAAAAATTCATTTTTTGGTTCACGATTCAAAGTTTTAGTTACAAATTCCTGTATTTGGTTGGAAATTTTGCTGTTTTGTTAAAAATTTCTTCTGTTTTTTAAAAATACTTTGGTAATTAAATATTTACTGATTTCATTTTTGGTCGAAAATAGTTCTTTTTTAAGTAAAAATTAAACTTTTTATTAAAATTGAACTACTTTTTTGAAAAAAAATTGTTTTGAAAATTATCGAGTTTAGTTGAAAATTTAACTTTTTGCTTGGAGTTCTTGTATTTTGTTGGAAATTCGTCATTTTTAGTATAAAATTAACTTTTTTTTATCAAAATTTCATATTTTTATTTGAAAATTCAATTATTTTGTATAGAACTTTCAAATTAAATTCAATTAGGCACATTTCAACACTTCCTCTGAAAATCACTTTTTTATTTTAATTGTTGATTTAATGCATAACCAGGGTGGACACCCACTCGGGAGAACCGGGAGAAAGCCGAGAGAAGCTTTCACCGGGATAAATCCGGGAGAGAAATATTACACCGGGAGATTTTCCGTGTATTTCATAATTAACGCATTTTGTAATTATTCAAAGTTCCCAACCAGAAAGTATATAATTTTCAAAGTGTTTAGAATAATTAAACCGTAAAGCTCCACAATAATTCTCACAGTATTTAAAATTCTGCAATTTGGAATGGTGAAAATGATAGTGACTTTCCATTTGACAAAATCACATCTTTTAGTAAAAAAAAGTTACAGTCCTTTTAAATGTCACTTGATACTACATGATATGGTACTTATTAATAATATATTAATCGTATTTAAAATTTCTATAATTTTAATTTACAATTATATTTTGAATGTGCAAGTCTAAAACAGTTTAATCTTTGAGACCTTGAAACAAAAGTTTTTTCCTAAATTAATTTTTAGATTAAATATTGAATTTAAAATTTAACAATATTGTAGTTCCAAATTCAAATGTTAAAAATTTTAGGACCATTTCGATAATAAATGTTTAAAAATTTACTATTAAAAGCCTTGATGTCAGTTTTGAATTTAATAATTTTAGATGTCAGTTTAAAGCAATTTCGAATTTAAAAGTATAAAATTGTACAATTTTAAAAATAGAAATCATAGCAATATTATCATGTATTCTTTATCCTAATTTTTAATTTTCAATGTAAAATTTTAAAATTGTCCGATTTTTAGTTAGAGATTTAAAAAAAAGTAATTTCAAATTGAAAAATATTTCATATTCTAAACTTTCTAGAATGAATATTAATTCTAAAGGAAGATTTGAAATAAAAAATTATAAATTGAGTTTATAATAAAAATCGATGAAATTAGACTATCTGAATTTGATACATCATTAAATGGACAATTTCGGTAATTTTAAGCGGTTACAATTTCAGAGCTCTGAAATTTTGATTTTTTTCCTTTGATAGGTTTTAATTTTGCAATTAGAATTGAAATGTTTAATTTTTGGAAAATAGCATTAGAAATTTAAAAATGATTAATTTTTAAGCGATTTAAATTTGCTTCAAATAATTGAAATTTTAAAGGGGTATAGTATAAAAGAGTTTTTATATCACAATTTTTGGTAACTAAAATTTTTTTTCAGTCTTAAATGAAGTTCGCGTTCGTTCAAGTTTCAACTTTCGGAAGTAGAAATTTTTCATTCTTAAAGTTTCCCCTTTAAAAATACTATCTCTTTCGAAAGGTTTTCTTAAAAGAGAAATTCGATTCATTTTTCACTTTAGAAAAATTTGTCTAATCAGTTTCAATGTTAACTTGTACTTTTATTATGTAATGGCAACTTAAAATTCTAGAATTTCAGAAGCTTTGCCTTTGAAAGATTCGATTTAATTTTCAATATTAAATTGTCAAATTTTAATCGCTTTGAATTTAAATAACTCAAATTTAAAGTTCTCAATCTTTAATTATTTAATTTTGAACACTTTTAATTATAGATAATACAATTACAATTCCTCTGAATTTTAAATGAACCACTTTTACAAATATGAATCTTAAAATATTCCATTTTTAACGTTTTAACATTGTCATATTTTTGAAATTTTAATGTGAAATCATGCTAGTTTCGTGATTCTTCAAATAAAATTAAAATTGTTTAATTTTCAGCACTTCAACTTAGAAAGTCTAAAAATAACTCCTTTTACTTAATAAATTGTCCAAATCGTTCTATTTTTTTAAATTTCAGACGCTTGAAATTCGAAAGTATTAATTATTGTTTCAAAAATATTTAAAACTTTATATTAAAAAATTGGTTCAACTCTTTAATTTTAATTTGTACCATTTTCTCGGTCTGTAACAGCGGCCGTTAAAGACTTAATAATAGATTTTTTAATTTGCATAATTTCATGTTAGTAAATAGAAATTCATAGACAGGAAAGCGCGATCTGCGCGCGTGCATTTACTGCTAGGGTGCAATAAAACGCATCTCCGTATTTTCCTTTATTAGATATGAAAATATCCTTATTAAAAATTTTATTATTATATGTTTAAAGTCAATCCATTTTTTTTACAAAACCGTTGGCTGATATTTATTGACTTCCTGATAACATAAATTCATATTATAACATAATTATATAATATAAAAAATAATATAAATTAATTTAGAAATGCAGACAAAAACTGATTCATTGAAAACTCACGAGTTCTTATGTGAATTTGAATAGGCATCTAAGAGGCAACCTGGTGCATCAGGTCGATTACACAGAACTGTAACTGGCGAGTGGGTCTGGTCGTCCGAAGAAGAAGATAGCGGTGGGTCCAGTGGTGACGAAAGGAGGGAGCCATTGCCAGTAAACAATATCGAAAACGTGAGCAGCGACGAAGAAGTTCCTGATCCTGAAGATTACTACGGTCAAGTGAGATCCGCCCAAAGTCATCTGACTATTCAAGCAGCGGAGCAAAATGTCCCCATCAATTTAGTTCTCAGACTACGGTAAGAAATCTTATATTCCATTTTTTAATTTTAATTCTTCCAAATTGAAGATATTTCTAGTATAAATTCATAAAGAGGGTATCGGGCGACACTGAAAAGCTTGAAAACCTGGAAATCTTCTTAAATTTTTTACGAGGCCTTGGAATTCAATTGTTTTCTTTCAAAACCGCGATTTTATTGAAATTCAAAAAGTAATTTAAATCTTTTGATTTATTATTTATTAAAGAAACATCTCGTTTAGAAGAAATAATGCTACTGAAATTTTTTTATTCATCAAGATATAATTGATGTTTTACTTATGACAGAATAAGCAACGATATTTTTACGCATTTTTTTTTGAAGACTTTACCAATTATTTTATAGATGGCAGCAGAAAGACTTCAACTATTACTAAAGATTTTAAAAGGTTTCAAAATATTTCAAATATTTCAAAGGATTTTGAATATTATACCAAGATTTCACGGATTTCAAAGATTTTAAAAAGGCGTGTACACCAGATTTCGAAGATTTCCAATGTCTAAGATTTCAAAAGATTTCACACAGATTCAAAATATTTTCATTATTTAAAATTGATATAAAAGATTTCAGTTGGATTTCACAAATATTTCAAAAGATTTCATAACGCAAGAATTTCAAAGATTTCAAAAAGGGTGCAGTGCATCAGATTTCAAAGATCTGAACAAATTTAAAGGATTTAAAAGATTTGCAAAAAGATTAGAGTGCACAATATTTCAAAGACTTTAAAACATTTTAGAAGATTTTACTATGATTTCAAATAATTCAATGATTTCAATGAATAAAAAAAATTGAAGAAAAATTTTACAAATATTTCAAAAGATTTCAAAGATTTCACAAAGTTTTCCTAAAGATATCGAACATTTTATCAAGATTGCAAGGATGTCAAAGATTTGAAAAAGGCGTGTACAACAGATTTGAAAGATTTCACAAAGATTTCGAACATTTAAAAGGATTTAAAACTTTCAAAAGATTTTAAAGTTTTTAAAAGTTATACCAGATTCCTAAGATATCAATAGATTAAACAAATATATTTTTTTTCAATTTCAAAGGAATACAAATGATTTCAGAAAGATTTCCTAGATTTCATAAAAATTTCACGTAGATTTCCAAGATTTCAAATGTTTTGCGAAAATTTAAATTCCAAAATATTTCACAGAAATTTTAAGATTTCACAAAGTTTTTAAGTACTTCAATAAATCTCAAACAGATTTCAAAGATTTTAATGATTTTAAAGACGATTTTTGTCCGCAAAAAATTAAGAATTTGTTTATTTATGGTTCTGTTTTATTTAAAAATTCTTGGCCGATAAAAAATGAAATGACTCATTTTTTATATGTATTACGAACAGTTATTTCATTATTTGATTTAAAAAAGTAAACCTGAAAAAACTAGATTTCTTGACCTCGAAAACCTAGAAGAGTTTTTGAATTATGTTTTCAGGAATCGCTGGACATCGTCAAAGTTTAACCAAATTTTTCATTTTAAAATTTAAAAAATTTTCATTTTAAAATTGTCAAAATTAAAAACTCTTCAATCTCCAAGATTTGAAATTCAAATTTCTACAATTTTAAAAGTATCATTGAAAACTACAATTTGAAAGATGCATAAATTAAATTTCTTATGTTTTAACGATTTAAAAAATCAAACGTCAAGTTTTAAACATCAAATAGTCCAAGTTGCAGAAATTTCGAATTTAAATCATCAAAGTTTCAGATTTTTTAAATAAATAAATTTATAATTGAAAGTTCTACAATTTTGAAGAGTTACTATTGAAAGCTTTTCAAATTGAAGAAGTTTGAAGATTACAGTGTACCAAATGTTAATGATTTTAAAACATTTTAGAAGATTTAAACAGATTTTACTAATGTTTCAAATAATTCAATGATTTCAAAGAAAAAAAAAAGATTGAAGAAAAAGTTTACAAAAATTTCCAATACTTTCCCCAAAGATATCGAAGATTTTATAAAGATTGCAAGGATGTCAAAGATTTGAAAAAGGCATGTACACCAGATTCCAAAGATTTCATAAAAATTTCGAAGATTTACAAAGAATTTAAAACTTTCAAAAAATTTCAAAGATTTTAAATTTTTGAAAAAATTTATATCAGATTCCTAAGATATCAAAAGATTTAACACATATTACATTTTTTTAAATAATTTCAAATGAATACAAAAGATTTCCAAGATTTTTAAAAAATTTCAAAAGATTAAAAAAAAAATCACAAAGATTTCAGAGATTTCAAATATTTTACGAAAATTTAAAAAGTTCCAAAAGATTTCACAAGTTTTTTGTGTCCGCCAAAAATGATATAAAAAAGTAGAGCTGGAAAAACTTGATTTCTTGACCTCGAAAACCTAGAAAAGTCCTTGAATTTTATTTCCAAGAATCGCTGCACATCGTTAAAATTAAAAAAAATTTCATTTCAAAACTTAAAAATTGCATAATTTTAAAATTGTCAAAATTAAAAACTCTCCAATCTCCAAGATTTGAAATTCAAATTTCTACAATTTTAAAAGTATAACTGAAAACTGCTATTTGAAAGATGCATAAATAAAAATTCCTAAGTTTTAATGATTTAAAAAATCAAAAGTCAAGTTTTAAATTCTAAATAGTCCAAGTTGCAGAAATTTCGAATTTAAATCATCAAAGTTGCAGATTTTTTAAATAAATAAATTTGAAATTGAAAATTGTACAATTTTGAAGAGTTACTATTGAAAGCTTTTCAAATTAAAGATTTCAATAATTTCAAAGTAAGTTTAACTTTGGTTTCGGATTTTATTTAAAATTCGTCTTTTTAATAGTAAATTAATATTTTTGTTTAAAAATTCTTCTTTTTTATTTGGAAATTCAACTTTTTGGTTTAGAATTCTTGAATTCTATTAAAAATTCGAATTTTTAATATTAAATTAATCTTTTTGTTTAGAAATTCAACTTTTTAATTTGAAAATTCAACTTTTTGGTTGAGAATTCTTTAATTTTATTAAAAATGCGTCTTTGTTGGTAGTAAATTTAACATTTTGTTTTAGAATTTTAGAATTTTATTAAACATTCGTCTTTTTATATTAAATTAATCTTTTCCTTTAAAAGTTGTTCTTTTTCAGTTTAAAATTCAACTTTCTGGTTCAGAATTATTAAATTTTAATAAAAATTCGTCTTCTATGGTAATAAATTAATATTTTTGTTTAAAAATTCATCTTTTTGATTATAAATTTATCAACTAGGTTTTAAAGTTAAACTACTTTCTCAAAAATTTATTAAAAATTCTTCTTTTCTTAAAAAATTCAACTTTTCGGTTGAGAATTTTTGAATATTATTTTAAATTCATCTTTTTTATAGTAAATTAATGTTTTTGTTTAGAAATTCATCTCTTTGGTTGGAAATTGAACTGTTTTGTTAAAAATCTCTTCCTTTTTTAATTACATTGATCATTTAAAATTTACCTTTTCCATTTTTGGTTGAATTGGTTATTTTGTAAATAAAAATTAAACTTTTTATTAAAATTGAACTACTTTGTTAAAAAAAATTGTTTTGAAAATTATCAATTTTAGTTGAAAATTTAACTTTTTGGTTTGAGTTCTTGTGTTTTGTTTGAAATTCGTCATTTTTGTATAAAATTAACTTTTTTATCAAAATTTCATATTTTTTATTTGATAATTCAATTATTTTGTATAGAAAGTTCGTCATTTTCTTTTGAGAGTTCAATAATTTATTTTTTTTTAAATCAACTATTTGGTAGATAATTTTTTTTATTATATATATAATTTAAAATAATTGATTTCAATTAAAAGTTTAATTTCAAACGAACACAAAAGACTTCGTTAACAAAGATTTAAAAAATATTTCACAAATATATCAAAGATTTCAGGGATTTCAAATATTTTGTAAAGGCTTTAAAAAATGTGAAAATATTTCTCACAGATTTCACAAAGAGTTCAATAATTTCAAAGTCTTTACAAATATTTTTTAATATTCCTTAAGATTTTACAAAGACGACTTATGTTCGCAAGTAATTAAGCATTTGTTTATTTATGGTTCTGTCTAATTTAGAAATTGTTGGCCAGTAAAAAAATGGCTCAATTTTTACATGCATAACAAACGTTTATTTAATTAAAAAAAGGAGACCTGCAAAAACTTGATTTCTTGGCCTGGAATACCTGGAAAAGACTTTGAATTTTGTTCCGAATAATCGCTGTATACCCTGATGTGAAGATTATTATAATTATATGATATTGTAGAATATATAGTTACTAGATTAAATAATAATAATAATTTGTAACGTCTCTAACCCATCAGGCGCTTGACTTAGTCCGTGAATGATGACGAAAAAACCAGGATAATCCGAGAATAAGTTTAAAAATATTTTTAGATAATAATGTTACGTTTTCTAAATGCTTCATTTCAGAAATCAAAAACGGGAACTCAACGATATAAGATTCGAATACGCTGTTGGTGTAGATACCGCCGAAGGCATTGCGGCAGAATTGGTCGGAGCAGGTCTAGTCGATGGAAGAGATATCGTGGTGATAGCAGCTAATCTTCAAAAATTGATTGACAGTGCTGGTGAAATTCGAACAGTTACATTTTCGCTGGTAAGCGATAAAAAAACATACTAACCAAAAAAAAAATCTTAAGATTCTAAACAAAGGCGGATCCAGAAAAGGGCGATTGGGACAGCCCCGGTACCCTTGAAAGTTAACAAACAAATTTTAATATTGAAAATTTTTATATCAGGTGATCAGACGGAATTGAAGAATTTCAAAATTTCTTTGCATGTGCACTTTTTCACCCTAAAATGACCGTTCATAAATTATTTAAGTTTTTTACCGTAATCAAAGGGAATTTTTGAATATATTTTTGTCCTGAATTTATTTAAAATTCATCCCAAAATAATGCAAGACGTTTGGGGAGGAGGCTCAAATCTTACTGTTTCTTATGTATGAACAAAGTAACTCAATTTAAAAAACAGGAGTTGCGAATTTTCAACAATTAAAAAATTCAAATAAGAAATGTGATAATTCACACCTTAAATAAGAAAATATTTTCATTTTAAATGAAAAATAGTTGAATGCTCAACAAAAAAAGATTTTCCAGACAAAAAGGAAAATAAAATCATGGAAAATTTAGAATTTTAAAGTAGAAGAGACAATGTTACTACAAAGCAGTTGAATTTTTAACCAGATAATTGATTTTTCAAGAAAAAAGATAGATAATTAACCAATAAAATGCATACACTTTTAATCTTTAATCTAAAAAAGATCATTTTTTAACCAAAACTGGAATAGTTAAATTTTCATTGAAAAAAAGTAATTTTCAAACCAGAAAAGCATATTTTATATAGAAAAAGTTGAATTTTTTACCATCTTGTTGAATTTTTAAGTCAAGAGATTGAATTTTTTTTCTACAAAACAGTTCAATTTTTTAATTTTTAACTTTTTGACAAAAACTGGAATAGATAAATTTTCATTGAAATAAAGTAATTTTTAATTTATAAAAGCACATTTTCTGCAAAAAAGTTGTATTTTCTACGAAATAGTTACATTTTCTACCATCTTGTTGAATTTTAAAGCGAAGAGGACAAATTTTCAACAAAACCTTGGATTTGTCATCCCGAAAATCTAAAAAAAAAAAGAATTTTTAACATAAAATAGTATGGTTCAACTTAAAACGGATTAATATTCGAACAAAAAGTTAGATGTTTAACTATAAAAGACGATTTTTCAAGAACACAGATAAATTTTTAAGTAAATGGTGGAATTTCATAGAAGAATAATTTTCTACCTAAAAAGATATATTTTCAACCAAATTTTTGAATTTTTAGTCTAAAAAGATCATTTCTTAACAAAGAAGGTAATATTTAAATTTTCATTGAAAAAAAGTCATTTTTAATTTAGAAAAACCAATTTTCTACAGAACAGTTAAATCTTATACCACCTTGATCAATTTTCAAGCCAAAAAGACGAATTTTAAACAAAATTTTGCATAAAAAAATATGAAATTTCAACAAAAAAATTAGTTTTCAACCAAATAGTTCAAATTTCTGTTAAAGAAATTGATTTTTACACAAAAAAGGAGAAGTTTTAACAAAGTAGTACAATTTTCATTCAAGACGATTAATTTTTTTTGCAAAAATGATGAATCTTCAAACAAAAAAATGAATTTTTAATAAAGTAGTTCAACTTTCAACGAAGAAGTTGAATTTTAAAGCTAAGTAGTTGGTATTTCAACCAAGAAGAATTATTTTCTAAAAAAGAAAGACGATTTTTCAACCAAATAATTCAAATTTTAGTCTATAAAAGATGACTTAAATTTTAATGAAGAAAAAGTAATTTCAATTTAGAAAAGCGCTTTTTCTACAAAATAGTAAAATTTTCAACCAAATAGTTGAATTTTCTGCTAAAAAAATTTCATTTTTACACCAAGAATGGAAGTTTTAACAAAGAAGTACAACTTTCAACCAAGGAGCTTAATTTTCTACCAAAATTGTTGTTGTTAAAATTTTATTGTCTTCAACAAAAAAAAAATGAATTTTTAATTAAGTTCAACCTTCAACGAAAAAGTTGAATTTTAAACCTAAAAAGTTGTTATTTCAACCAAGAAGATTCATTTTATACAAAAAAAGACGATTTCTCATCCAAATAGTTCAATTTTTAGTTTATAAAAGATTACTTGAATTGTAATTGAAAAAAGTAATTTAAATTTAGAGAAGCGTATTTTCTACAAAACAGCTAAATTTTCTACCGAATAGTTGAATTTTTTACCAACTTGTTGCATTTTCATGTACAGAGGACGAATTTTCAACAAAATTTTCCACCCGAAAATATGAATTTTTAACAAAAAAGTTAATTTTCAATCAAATAGTTATATTTTCTGTTTAAAAAGTTGGTTTTTATACCAAAAAGGGAAAGTTTTAATAAAGCATTGCAGTTTTCAACCAAGGTGATTAATTTTCTGCCACAATTATGCCAAAAGGACAAATCTTCTACAAAACAGTTAAATGTTAACAACATAAAAATTTATTTTTTACCAAATAGTTAAATTTTTAAACTAAAGAGAAGAATCTTTCACCAAACAGAAATGTATTGTCATACTATATTCAGTGTGAAAAGTTCTTTTAACCCTCAAAGTGCATACATAGTAGAAATCACGGTTAAGTGCATCATGGGTGTTTAACACCCCAGCTTATTTAATCATGTATTGTTTAACCCCTATTGAATATTTTGTCACAATAAAATTATCCAATATAGTTTAAGGTATCTTTTATAAGGTAGCGTTGATTTTATAGCCATTTATTTATTTTAAGTTTGTTAAAAAAATTATTGAAAAAAAGTAAAAAAAATGAGTTTTTTTACTTAAAAATACATAACTCACGCAATTTTAATTATTTTAACCTGAAAATTTATGACTATAATTTTGAAAGAGTGTACTTTCATAATAAATATTGCAACAAGGTTGCTTTCAAAAAAGATATTGATTTGCACCCCGCGATTTTTTTATCTCCACTTTCAAGTGTCAGTTACTGACGCTTGACGCATTATGCTAAACGACTTTACTCAAAGTTAGTGTCTCTAACTGAAGCTAGATGGCAAAACTTGCTCAATTTTTCGAATTAAGTATGGTTTATAAAAGTTTGAAATTTCTTCGGGTGTCAGATACCCACAATGCACTTTAAGGGTTAAAATAAACATTTTCACATACTCTCGTTGAAAAAAATTCACAATCGCCCCCTTCGAAAATTTTTCTGGATCCGGCTTTGATTCTAAATTGAAAAAATCAGTCTCTAAATAAATGTATTTCCTAGAACTCTGGCTACGCCCCGAATGAAGTGCCAGACGACAAGGCGTTGATTGGATTTGCGCAGATTTCCATAACTGATTAATCAGTCAAATGATCGAATATGCGAATTTATCAAATCTACCGACGAATCTTCCAATGGCAATCGATAAACTGGTCGATGAATCGAAGCAGAAGGGACTTTTCAGCCAGATGGAAAGTTTGCCCGCTTGTCTGCTTCCATTATTTTCGATTTCTCGCAGCGAGCGTTGTTCATAGATTGGAAGTCGAATGTGAATGGGGATATTTTCAATTCTCAGCACACACTCTCGTCCATACCGGCTTTACACTTTAGACTTACATTAAGAAATAATGGCTGTAGTTTCACATATTCAACTTGTAACATTCGTATTACGATAATAGATGTAAATATTAGTGATATTAGTAATCCGCTTTCAGTGTCAAATGTCCAGAGAAAATGAAGAACAATTTGAGGCCTTAGCGTTAAACAAATTGCGAGTAACTGAACTCCAAATACGAGACGAAGATGCTCGAGCATCTCACTTACTTATCTAGTAACTGCATTTCTATCTTTCTAGACGTGCTTGTAACTCGCCGAGAGAATCAGAAATGATGTCACAGAGGGTTGTAAAAAACAGTCGCTGGTTCAAAGTGTATATTAGGGTGGTCTATTTTTTTTATAGAAAACCAAAAAATATGTATAATTTTCGGAAACTAAAATCGCGAAATACCCTCAATGATTTTGTGATAAAAATAATATATGGAAAAGCAAAATTTAATCGGCTAACGACGCTAAAGATTATGATCTGGAATTAAATTGAAGAGTGGACTAAATTGTTTCTTTTAAATTTAAATATAGTTTGAAAATTATAATTTTAATTTATTAGTATGCGTGATCTGAAATGAGGCAGTAATTATGGCATTTTTTTGAGTAAAAAATAACTAAATACAATAGAAATTAACTGCTGTATGTTGAAATAATCATTTTTTAACCTACAAAATAATATCGGTTTTAATTTTATTTTTAAATAAATATTTTGTTTGGAAAAAGGAACAGCTTGGACCGGTGTGGACATTGGAATTTAATAATATTGTTTTGTTTGGACCACCCTAGGATATATTCGTAATAGTGTGTATGTCGTACCGCGTATTACACTGCTTTGCAGTCGCGAGAATACCAACGATCATTTTGTACTTAATCGATTAAAAATGCTGTAGTCTACTCGTATCACTGTTTTTAAGAATCAGGCATAGCAGTGTGACTCTTATCTATTGTTATCTCTCTAATTATCTTTTACATTTTTAAAGAGCGGAAATAATCTTGATTTTATTTGCATGACTTGCGCAGTTTAGAAAATTATTGAAATTTGTCAATTGGAAAAACGTTGAGGGAATAACAGTTGGCTCCTCAGAACAGAACCGAATTTTAGAGTGAGACACGCATAGTGTTCTAAAGAGTTTAAGTGCTCGGAGAAATTTTCAGGAGCAGGAGAACATGATCGAGAATATGCTCGACCTTTATCTGCTTTGAGACTTTATGACCATTTTGAATTAGACTTTAAAAAAATCGTATTTTCTATCTTTTTTATTTATAATTACTTTATTTAAATTTTGCTGCAATTGCTAATTTGCTACAATTTGCTGCAGTTGTTACAATTTCCCAATTTATAAATTTTTCTAGGTATAAAACCAACCATACACCTAGAAGATTAATAATGTTAATGAAAACAAATTTCGCTTTTAAATATATTTTGAACATTTTTTACTTGTTTTTTCGAGTAAAAAAATTCGTAAACGCAAAAATGAATTTTGGACTACAATTATTAATCTTTAAAACAACAAAAATTAATTTTTAAACAAATAAAAATATATAAATTTTTAATAAAAATGGAATAATTAATCTCCAGTTAAAAAAAGTTAATTTTCAATTAAAAAGAAACTAATTTTCAACCAAAGAAATTAATTTTTAATAACAGTGATGAAGTTTCAACCAAAAATATTAACTTTTGACCAAATAGTGGAATTTTCGTCCCAAAAGATGAATTTTCTATCAACATAAAACAGGAATTTTCAACCAAATAGTTTTTTTTCTACCAAAGAAATGTATTCTTGACAAAAAATAGAATAGTTACATTTTCTACAAAACAGATAATTTTTTAACGAAAAAGATTACGTTTCTGTCAAAAAAGGTAAATTGTCAACAAAAAATGAAAGAGTTAAAGCAAATTTTCAACTAAAATGATTAATCTTCAACTAAAAAATTTAATTTTTAATCAAATACATTAATTTAAAATTACAAAGATAAATTTTCTACCAAAAATAAAATAATTAAATTTTCATTTAGTAAAGTAAATTTTCAACCAAAAAAGAAACGAATTTTCAAAAAGATAGTTATATTTTGAACCAAAGAAATTAATTTTTAAACAAAAAGGATCAAGTTTCAACTAATGGATTTTGAGCAAATAGTTGAATTTTCACCTAAAACAGCAATTTTCAACTAAAAATAGAATAGTTTAATTGTCAGTAAAAAATAATTTTTAATAAAATCGAGGTAAATTTTTAACTAAAAAGATTACATTTCTGTCAAAAAAAGGTAAATTTTCAACAAAAGATGAAAGACTTAAAGTAAATTTTCAACTAAAATGATGAATCTTCAACTAAAAAACTTTAATTTCTTACCAAATACATTAAATTTCAATTAAAAAGATAAATTTTTTGCCAAAAATGAAATATTTATATTTTCAGTTAGTAAAATAAATTTGTTAACCAAAAAAGAAACGAATTTTTAACAGAATAGTTACATTTTTAACCAAAGAAATTAATTTTTAAACAAAAAAGATGCAGTTTCAACTAATGCGAGTACTTTTCTACCAAAAAATATGGATTTTCAACAAATAGTTGAATTTTCAGCTAAAACAGCAATTTTCAACTAAAAATAGAATAGTTGAATTTTCAGTCAAAAATAATTTTCTATAAAACTGAGATAAATTTTCAACGAAATAGTATTATTTTCAATGAAGATCAAATTTCTATCGAAATAGATCAATTTTCGACCTAAAATGGAACAGTTAATTTTTCTGTTAAAAAAATTAATTCTAAATGAGAAAAATAAACTAATTTTCAACCATAAAGATGAATTTTTCTCCAAGAAAATTAAATTTTCAATAAGACACAAGAATTTTAAAAGAAATATCTGAATTATCACCTTGAGAAGTTAAATTTTGAGATAAACATTTACGAGTTGAATTTTCAGTTAAAACATTTATTTTTCCCCTAGAAAACATAATTTTCAACTGTATAATTAAATTTTGAAAAAAAGTTTCACACTGAAATGATTAAACGTCAACCAAGTAAATCAATTTTCAACCAGCAAAGATGAATTATCAACGAAAAACGTCTTATTTGATAGTTGAACCAAAAAGGATTTTAATTTTATATAAAAAATAGTTTGATTCAACAAAAAAAGATACATTTTCAACCAAATAGTTGTGATTATTAACCATAATAATAAAATTGATTTCAACTTCAATTTATCTAAAATTCCTTAACTCTGTGATTAAAAATAAAAGTATATGTTTATTTAACTCTAGAATGTTAAAAAAAAATACATGCAGTAATTATGTGACATATATTTGTTTCGAGAATAAATTCTCTTAAATGCTCTATTCAAGCTTAAATGCTGAGCATATTCTCGAGAGCATTTTCTCAACCTAAATTCTTGGACATTGAAGAACTCTAGAGACGCATCCACATGATATTATAGTTACGAATTTAATTGTAAATAATACGCAAAGAAAAAATGGTAAAGATGAAAGACTTAAAGCAAAAAAGAGCCTCTTTGTAGATTTTTAGTGTCACCTAGGAATTATGTATAATTACAAATGTGCACGATAAGTATATAGGTAATGATTAAGTGACGACGATAGTAATCCTCTGATGAATACGAACTGATAAAACTAGTATAGTTAAATTGTCGCGAATGGCACTACAGCAGAGAATTTACAGTCCACACTCATTGCTCATCACATGTCTAAGAGGAGAACGAAATGAGGGCTTTTTGTAAACTCGTGCAAAATACAGGATTGTTTTCTTGCGTCTCGATTTGCACTGGTTTAAATGAAGCATAGAAATTACAAAGTGCGTGCCTTATCCTGATGAAATTTCTGGTTTTTATTCTCTTTAGAAATGTTGGAAAACGAAAATTAGCTTCCGTTAAAAAAAACTGAGCGTAGCGATTAATTATGTACGAAACAAAATAATTTATTTGTATCAATATCAAAGGTTATTATAAGCAAGAATGGTATTGTGATTCATTCCATCATACGACAATCGCCACTCGATATATATCAGTTGAAATTGGCAGTTAGAATTTCTTGCGATAAAAAAAGATGTTCAACGTAGAAGCACGTTAGTACTTAATTTTTTGCATTTTCAAACGTTTACTACGGGATCGAGCAAGTCTATTATCAACTCGCGTAATCGCTTGATTTTGTCGCAATAAAGTGTTAGTCTCGTATATTATATACATTTTTTGTAAACATTCAACTGAGTCAAAGAAACTTTTTTCTTCTCCGAATCCGCTTCTCTCTCTCTCTCTCTATGAAGCGCGAGCGAATTATCCCACCTTATTATCCTATCGCAGGGTTGCTACAAAACCTGTAAAAAGCATGGATATTTTTTAATTTTTAAATAAACCTGGAAAAGTTGGGGAATTTAAAAAAAATGACTGAAAATCCTGGAAAAGTCATGAAATTTTGATTAAATGACTGGAACTTTTTTAATCATCTCTATTTCAAAGTCTTAATAATTTAAAATTTTATAGCGAATTCTATATTTAACACTCAAACGGTGCGAATTGGTTTGTTTGCAATGTTAATACAGGGTGGCCGCTGGACCGGGAAACCTAGAAAACCGGGCAATGACCGGAAATTTTATGAGACCGAGGAGCACCGGGAAATGACAGTGAATTTATTTGTTGACCGGGAATTTTACAAAATTTTTAGAATAAAAATTTTGTCCAACTTTCATTTCAATCGTTTTTTTTAAATAATTTGTGAAATTGTCAGTTTTATAAATTAGTATATTATTTAGTTTAGAATGCTTAATTTTAAAACATTTCACTTTAAAAATGTTCCATTTTTAATTTTTTAAAGCATATATTTTAATTTAAAGAATTTTGAAATGCAGTTTTAAAGGCATAAAAAAATTAGAAGTTTTTCAAATCGAAGTTTTTTTAAATAAAAAAGAGGTTGGCCATCGGACCGGGAAACCGGAAATTTCACGAATTTTCAGAAGAAAAATCTGCGAAAAAAATTTGAGAATTCACAGATTGTAACTGTTTGAAAATTTAAAGTCTTGATAAGGATTGAAATTAATATATCATTTATTTCGATAATTTTATTTTGAAATAAAATTTTTCGCGATTTATCAATAATATATTTTGAATTCAGAGTTTCAGTTCTTCCTTTATATCATTTTTTACATTAAATGTAATAAATAAATTTATTAATATATTATTTCTATTAATTTTTTAGCCATTATAAAATGTAAACGTGCGTTTTACTTTTTTCAACTTAAAAATAAATCCATAATAATATAGTCACAATTAAAAGTTTTTATTAAATTAAAAATATTGTGAGTCTAAATTATTTAATTTTATCCCATTTAATTTAAAATTTCTTAATGTAGAAAAAGAATAAGTATTTCATGTTTAGCAATATTTCACTGTTTATTTAAGACGAGTAAATTGAAACCAAATATTTAAAAGAAAACAATTTAAAACTGAATTGTTTTACATAGAAGGCTTTGTTAAAAATTTTGACGCATAAATAACAATTGAACACTTATTATTTGTAGAGAAACTATCAGTAATTTTAAGAGGTACATAGAAGTTTTAAAAAGATTCAAAATTAATTAAAAACTTTAAATTATTTCAAGTAATTTAAACGAAGTGTATTCACATTTTTTTATGAACTTCTAAATATATTTTTAAATTAATCGAAATTTTCCTACAATTTTTGAAAATCTTGCAAATTAAAAAAAAAATCCCTAAAATCTTCCATAATTTTTCAAAGTGAAAAATCATTTTTAATTTTCCTAAGAATCTTAAGAAAATTTTTTGTTCGTTTGAAGTCTTTCACAATTATTTAAAAAATTCTAAATTGTTTGTTTGAAATCTGCGAAAATCTACATTTTATTTTAAATTCGGCTTTAAGTATTTCAAATTATTTCAAGTTCTAAATTTAATTCGAATCTTTTTAAAACTTCTAAATATCTCTTAAAACTACTCTAATATTTTCACAAATAATAAGCGTTCTATTCTTATTTATAATTCAAAAATTATTTTGCATTTGGAAAGATTCCAAGCCACTTCTAGATTTCTCAAGATTTTGAAATAAAATTTTAAAGGGTCTGATGGTTGCCTAGACTATTTGAACTTAAAATAATTTAACTTTTAATTTAAGAACCGTTAGGTTAAAAAAATAATATAATTTTTAAAATTATTAAAGTTCATTGATTGATTCTTTAATTTAGAATATTGAAAATCTTAACGTGGATTTATATGTTTAGAAATTAATCTGAATCTTTGAACTCTAAAATTTATAATAGTTCTGAATCTTACAGTTTATTTGCATTTCATTTAACATTGTTTAATTGAAAAGTATTACTACCTTCCATTTGGTACGTGTAAATTTTTGAGCATTTGAATACATCATTTTTTAATTGAAAAACTTTTAAACTTCAATTTTAAAAGTTTGGAATTCAAGGGTTCCACTTTGAATGCTTTAATTTGTTGTTTATTGTTTATTACTTTATATGGAAAAATGTTTAGAATATAGTATGATTTTTTTTAATCTCATTGGCCGTGAAAAATGTTTGCGAATCGGGAAATGACCGAGAATTTTTTTCTTTGATTGAAACGGTCACCCTGTAATATTAATTCTTTAATATATTGAACATATAATACACAATTAGCATATATCACACATATTTAACATGTATATTTAATATACGTGGGGATAATCCGCTGCAGCTGTGTTTGGGTAAATGCCAACAAAATGAAAAAACTTCGGGTGCGAATTCGCACCAGTATGCCTTTGAGGATTAAAATTTAAGAAAATAAATCCTAGGGAAAAGGCAAATATCAGACAAAGTGTAAGAATTAAATGAAAATAAATGGAAGATGTTGAAGATGAAGTTAGTGAACTTTGTTAAAAAGTTCAGAGTTTTTTTTATACAAAATACTGTTTTTTATTTTGATAAAAATATAAAAATAGTTTTCAAAATGGTTTTTGAAGTTAATCAAAAATATTGGTAAACCATTATCATTGCATTATAATTTTTTATAATGCAATTTAATTGGCTGAATTAAAAAAACAAAGTAGACTTGAAATTTTTTCAAAATTATACCTGGCAAATCTGGGAAAGTTATGGAATTTTTTAACCAAATTCTTGTAGCAACCCTTTATCAGTAAAGGGCCATACTTAAATTATTCCCTCTTACTGTACGTAATTTTTAGTTTCCAGAAATATTTTGCTAGTTATTGTTAGTAGAATTAGGCAGGGTAACCGAGAACTTTATTTTAAAAATTCCCTGATTTTTCCTTGACTAATTTTTCATTTTCCTTGAGCATTAATATTCCAATACCTGCAGTTTCATCGTGCAATACTTTTGGCATAAAATCTTTTATAAAAGGAATAAAACAGTATTTCAGATTCTAATTACAAATTTATTAATTTATTTTATATTATATTGTATTCAACATAAAACTCAAGAAATAAATAAAAGTTATGGCTGAGCCTTTAAGCCAAAAGACGAATTTTCTCTACAAAACTTGAATTTTCAAACCAAAAATATGAGTTTTCAGGAACGAATTAATTTTCCACGAAACTGATGCATTTTCACCTAACAAAAATGAAGTTTTATACCAAGGATATTGTTTTTACCAAAAAAGGAAAATTTACAACTAAAAAAATCAGTCTTAAAAAATACAAGTTATATTTGTAGTTAAAAAATTAATTTTAAACAAAAAAGGCTTTTCCACTAAATAGTTAAATTTTCAACCAAAGATATACGCATTTTAATAAAAAAAAATGAAATTTCTACTAAAACAGATGAATTTCTACAACAAAAATATAAATTTAGAAAAAAAGAGTAGAATTTTTATTTAAAAAAAGATTTAAGATTTACATGTATTTATATGTAACCAAAAAGGATGATTTTTTAACAAAATTGTTGAATTTCCTAACAAATAGTTGTATTTTTATCCAAAAACGATTAAATTTTTTTTCAAACAGATGAATTTTTTTTTAATTAAAAAAAATTATTCAAATTTTCATCCAAAAAGATTCCAGTTGACTTTTCAAGAACAAAATATGAATTTTTCAACCAAAAATAAGTTTATTTGAAAAAATTGAGTTATCACTCCAAAAAGACGAATTTTTTAAACCAAAAAGGATGAATTTTTAACAAAATAGTTCGATTCTCTACCAAATAGTTGTATTTTTATCCAAGAAAGATGAAAGTTGTCCTAAAACAAAGGAATTTTTAATCAAAAACCCATTTTTTTTACAAAAAGTAAATTGTTTATGAAATAGTTAAATTTTCAACAAAACAGCAGCATTTTTAAACAAAAAGTATGACTTAAACAAAATTGTGGAATTTTCAATCGAACAGTTGCATTTTTATCCAAGAAAAATGTAATTTCTGCTAAATAAGGTGAATTTCAAAATCAAAAAGACAAACTTTAAAAAAAATATTTGAATTTTCAACCGAACAGTTGCATTTTTATTCATAAAAGATAAAATTTCTTCTAAAACAGATAAATTATAAAAAAAACCTTAAAAAATAGTTATATCTTCATCCAAAGAAGATTCACTTTACAACACAAAAATAAGAATTATAAACAATCAGTTGGTTTTCTGCTTAATAGTAAAAAAAAAAGTGTGACTTTTAATAAAGATTATTACTTTTTCAACGAAACAGTTGCATTTTTGTGTAAGAAAAGTGAAAATTTTACCTAAACACGTGAATTTTTAAATAAAAAAGACAAATTTTCAACGACGACAAAAATACTTTTTATCCAAAAAAGATTTCATTTTACTTATCAGCAGCAAAATATAATTTTTAAACAGAAAGTTCTACGGAAAAAGTTGAATTGCTAATCGAACAAGACGAATTTTTAACGAAACAGTTGAATTTGAAGACAGAAAGGACATCTTTTTGAAAAAATGGTTAACTTTCAAACCAAATAATAAAATTTATAACTTTTTTTGCTAAATTGTAATAATTACGTACCTGAGTGTAGGAACCCCTGCTCCCTAAACGAAAAAATATTCCACGAGTAGGTATTAGTTTTAGAATTACACAAAAACATATATATATATTTACCATACAGCTTGGCCATTTATAAAAATATTTCAAACTACAGTTGTTTCGTGAAAATAGTGCATTGCTACATTTTCAGTTACTGATTCCAGTAAATTTGGAGAATTTTCAGTCCTAAATCTTCAGGATTGTAGAATTTTTAATTTTGAAAATTTATAAATAGAAAACTATGCTAGTTTTAATTTTTACAATTAAATATTCTATAATTTTGGTGATTAATATTTGAAATTTGAATTTATATTCGAGCCTTATATTTGAAATTTGGAAAATTTAGAAATGAAAGTTCTTGACTTCTGAAATTAAAAATCATCACAATTTAACCAATCAAATTAATACATTTTTCAATTAGAAATTTTAAAATTATAGAAGTTTGAGTTGTAAATTGTTAACATTGAAGAATTTGTAATTTTGTAAATTTGCCATTAAAAATTCTGTAATTTTGATACTCTAGATTCGAAATATCTTCAATTGTGCAAGTTTATAATTGAAAACTTGACTTTTGATTTCCAAATCAGCCAAATGAAAGTGTTTTTAATTGTAAATGTTCAAAATAAAATAATTTTAAATTGCAAATCTTTAAAATTAAACTATTCCAAAAAGAATTCCTAATTACATACCTTCAAAATGTAAATATCGAATATTGAATAATTTGTAAATCTATATTTAAAATTCAAGATTATCCAATTGTATTTCTTAAAAATTGCAATACTTCGCATTGATAATTTTTTAAAATTGAAGAGTTTTCAAATTTACAATAAACAGTTCTGTAATTTCGTTGATTTACGTTCGAAATTTCTTCAATTTGGAAGATTCAGAATTTAAACCTTGACTTTTGATCTTCAAAATCATCCAAATTTCAGAATTTTTATTTATAAATATTTTAAATTGAAGAATTTTCAACTGTAACTTTTGAGAATTGTAAAACTTTAAATTTTGAGTTTTTAAAATTAAAGAAGTTTTAATATTTAAAATTTATGGTTAAAACTCACGCAAGTTTGAAGTTTTATATTGAAAAACATCAAAGCTTTTTTTAAATTTAACATAGGTGCTCTATCAAGTCAATAAAAAAATGTAATTATATTTGTTGATATTTCAAAAAATTCTAACTATGCCAAGAAGGATTTTCTCTAAAATGTAATTTTATTACATTTTTACATGTGCATCAAAAAATGTGTATGATCTGCAATTGAAACCTTAATATTTGATCTTCAAAATCACCTAAATTTTTGAATTTTTGTTTGTACATTTTTATATTTATTTGTTCGTTTTTTTTTCATTTATGATTAATACTTACGATTATTTATTTATATATTCTTAAAATTAAATAAGAGTTTTCAATTGTATCTCTTCAAAATTTAACATCTCCACAAAAAATTGCATAGGCTTGAAATATAAATCTTAAAAATTGAATAATTTGCAAATTTAATGTTTTAAAAATTCAGGAATTTCCCATTTTAACTCTTCAAAATGTCGAACTTTCAATTGTAATTTTTTTCATTTTTTAATTATTAACTAATAATATTTATAAGTAAATCTTAAAAATTGAAGGACTTCTAATTTTGAACTTTACAATCACAAAATGTTCGTTTGAAGTTTTATAATTAAAAATTCTGTATTTTTGATTTACATTCGAAATTTCTTTAATTTAAAATTTGAAACGTCAGTTTTTATCTTAAAAATCGTCCAAATTTAAGAGTTTTTATTTACACCTCTTTAAAATTGAAGATTTTTGTAATTGGATTTCTTCAGAATTGCCTAAATTTAAATTGTAAAATTTTAAAATTATAGTTTAAAATTAAAACTTCTGTAATTTTAACAATTTGAATTTCATCTCAACAAAATCATTAAAACTTAAGAATTTTTGTTTCTACATCTTCATAATTAAAGTTTTCAATTGTAACTCTTCAAAATTGTAGAACTTTAGAATGGAAGAGTTTTTAATTTTTACCTTTTTAGATCTTATCAACATTTAAGAATTTTTATTTATACATCTTTAAAATTAAAGATTGTTCAATTTTGGATTAAAGATGATGAAAGTTGTAAGTTTTATATTTGAAAAACATGTAATTTTTATGATTTATATTTATGATTTACATTCGTATTTAAAAGTTGGTTAAATTGAAGAATTTTCAATCGTAAATAATCAAAATTGAACTATTTGCAACAAACATTCAAACCTATATCATTTTAGATTATACATTGAACATTTCAGAATGTTTTTTAAAACATCTTATTACAATATAAAACACCATATTAACTTACTTATTTGTTTTCTTTGCTTCTAATCCCTGCTGGAGTAAAATCTTACATTTAAATAAAAGTTACGAATTACTGAAAGCCAAATAAAATTAATTGTTTTGAAACTTCTTTTAATAGCTAATTTAATTTTTAATTTAATAATTAGACAATTAAAGCAAGAAACCTGTAATAAGCACGCTAATTTTGCTAATTTTTGATAACTCATATTTAATATAGAATTTTTGACTCTGAACTTTATCTTGAGTTACAAAACATCGATCAAGAATAAAATAATATAAAGTTTCGATGCTTAGAATTTTATACGCTTTGAGAAGTTATACAATTAAATTGAAAACCCATCATTTAAAAACTTTGATATACGTTTGAAAAAGCGTTGAATTCTCTGATTTTCAAGTTTAGAAAAAATATTTTTAAATTGTCCGCCAGCTGGCAAAATGGCTATTCACCAAGGGCCAAGCAATACTACCAATTGCATGGGAAGCAACTTATATTTATTGAAACTTAAAACAAAAATCATTCAATAAGGCCATTATAAACAAAAAATTATTGATTTTGTCAGTGAATTGAACAGTTTTTTTCAAAAATAATACCCAAATACACTTCTGGTAAAGAAAAATACTTCTCTTGTTTAAATAAAAATCAGTTTCGTCCCGTTCGATTGGTACTCTTGCTTGACCCACTGCATGCAGGCATCTTGGATTTCTCCCACGAAACCTGAAATACCTCATTGACGACATTGAGTTTTATCAGAGATGAGGTGGTTTTATTTACAATTTTTCCGTAAAACGTTTATGTCGCCTATTTAAGCCAATGAGAAAACATTTCTATTTCAAATTTTTCTCTGGAAAAAAACCTGTGCAATGAATAAATTATTTGATCTCCTTTAATTATTATTAAAAATCCTGTAATAAAATTCTAACTTAAAAAATGGGCCCCGAGTATTGCCGCTCCTGAGAATTCACAAGTAAAATCAGCTGACAACTGTCATTTTCAGTCATTATTATCAATAAAGTGCACATTGTACTAATGTGAAAAACACAGTGAAAACTAAAACAGCTGATTCTCGAATGTTGACTTGAACTTGATCCTCACCGGGATCGCGATGCCGACGAAAACGTATTTTATCTAAAAAAAAAATGATTATATATCTCTACATTCTATACAATCATCGCCGGTTTCAATAATCATGTTGAGGAAAAAATTGTACGTCAAAATAAACATCCCAACCTTAATAATAATCGTATCACTACTGCTCTTTTCCGTTCACTATTTTTCGTCCATTCGATGTGCCTCAAGGGAGAAAATAACATCGAAAAATAATAAATCAAAATACCGTCTCATCGTCCTTGTCCTCAGCGCTCCGGATCATTTGGAACAAAGAGATACAATTCGGAAAACCTGGCTCTCTGAAAAATACAGTGATGTTAAATATCTTTTCGCAATCGGCACTCTGGACATTCATCCTGATCAGAGAGTCACTCTTCAGTCTGAAAAACAGAAATTTAACGACCTTCTACTTCTGGCAAAGTTACAGGATTCGTATCACACCATAACCAAAAAAATTTTAAAATCTTTCGTTCATGTTTATAACGAATATGATTTTGACTTTTTACTCAAGTGTGATGATGACAGTTTTGCATTAATAAATGGCATTTTAAAAGAATTGGATCATTGGGAGAGTAAAGGGACGAAGAGATATTTGTACTGGGGATTTTTTAATGGAAAAGCTCAAGTTAAAAGAAGTGGTCCTTGGAAGGAAACTGGATGGATTTTTTGTGATTATTATTTACCTTATGCTCTGGGCGGTGGATATGTTTTATCCATCAACCTTGTTGAATTCATTGCCAAGAATGCTGATGTTTTAAAGTGAGTATTTTAGAGCACTAAAATAAAATTATTCAGCTAAAAATTATTAAATTATTTACCTTCGATTTAGCTGACAAAATAAGTGATTAAATTTGAATTAAAGATTTTTTAAAAAGAAACTAACATCATGCATGAACAAAATTTCGATAAATATTTATATTTTATGTTTCATTATATAAATGTCCTGTATAAATTCCTAACGTTCTTGAGAAAATTGAAAAAGATTTTTAATTTCAAATAGGTATAATCAAAATTTCAACAAAAATCCTTTCATTTTCAACTAAATAGTGGAATCCTCAACAACAAACGATTAGTTTTTAATCAGTAGCGCTTTTAAACAAAAAATAATTGTTAACAAAATACTTCCACTTTTAACAAGAAAAAGGTAATTTTCAACTAAATAGTTGAATTTTCGACCAAAAAAAAGGAATTTTCAACTAAATAGTTGAATTTTCAACCAAACAAAGAATTTTAAACCAAATAGATGAATTTTAAATTAGAATAATTAGTTTTAAAAAAATGCAATAGTTAATACTTTAACTCAAAAATATGAATTTTCATGGAAAAAGGTCATTTTCACCTAAATAGTTGAATTTTCGACCAAAAAAGGAATTTGAAACCAAATAGATGAATTTTCACCTAAAATAATCAATGTTAAAAAAAAATTAGTAAATTAAGATTATGAATTTTAAAAAAATGCAATAGTTAATATTTTAACTCGAAAATATGAATTTTTATGGAAAAAGGTAATTTTCAACTAAATAGTTGAATTTTCAACCAAAAAAAGAATTTTAAACCAAATAGATGAATTTTAAATTAAAATAATTAATTTAAAAACATGCAATAGTTAATATTTTAACTCAAAAATATGAATTTTCATGGAAAAAGGTCATTTTCAATTAAATAGTTGAATTTTCGACCAAAAAAGGAATTTGAAACCAAATATATGAATTTTCAATTAAAATAATGAATGTTAAAAAAAATTAGTAAATTAAGATTATGAATTTTTAAAAAATGCAATAGTTAATATTTTAACTCGAAAATATGAATTTTCATGGAAAAAGGTCATTTTCAACTAAATAGTTGAATTTTCAACCAAAAAAAGAATTTTAAACCAAATAGATGAATTTTAAATTAAAATAATTAGTTTTAAAAAAATGCAATAGTTAATATTTTAACTCAAACATATGAATTTTCATTGAAAAAGGTCATTTTCAACTAAATAGTTGAATTTTCGGCCAAAATAGGAATTTGAAACCAAATATATGAATTTTCAACTAAAATAATGAATGTTAAAAAAAATTAGTAAATTAAGATTATGAATTTTTAAAAAATGCATTAGTTAATATTTTAACTCCAAAATATGAATTTTCATGGAAAAAGGACATTTTCTACTAAATAGTTGAATTTTCGACCAAAAAAGCAATTTTAAACCAAATAGATGAATTTTCAACTAAAATAATGAATGTTAAAAAAAAATTTAGTAAATTAAGAT